>NW_019104000.1:775312-789838 GCF_001856785.1 Myzus persicae
GCCGTGTGTTCGTGTTGCCCAGGAGCGTATGTCAGGTATCAGCCGCTTTGTCCACTGTCCGGTGGTGGTTAGTTCTTCCCATTCCTGCTGCCACCATCCCCAGACGAGATTGTCTACTATCTGTCTAGAATTGTCTGTACGGTTCCTTTGGAGTCTCAGCAGTTCAGCCCGGCTGCTCGCCATGAGGTGAACCGGTACTGTGCCTGCTACTACCAGGATCGCTGCCGTGGACACCGTCCTGTAGGCGCTAGCCACCCTTAGAGCCATGGTGCGCTGTGGCCCCAATAAGAGCTGTCTATGGTTCCGAAATTTCGTTGATAAGTGCCACACTGGGGCCGCATACAACAGCTGGCTGTTTACTACAGACATGAGTAATTTTCTTCTGGCGGGACTCGGGCCTCTAACATTCGGCATCAACCTTGTTAAAGCGGCTGTCGTTTTCAGTGCTTTAGCCCGTACCATTTTAAAATGCTCTTTAAAACCAAGCTTAGAGTTAAGTTCGACTCCCAAGTATTTGAAATGATCTTTGAGCTCCAGGGTCTCTTCTAGAAGTACAAACTGCGGGCGCCTATAACGTCGCTTGGTCGTCATCGTCATTGCAACTGTCTTACTCACTGAAATCGTCAGGCCATTGGTCTCGATCCATTCACTTACCAATCTGAGCGCACTGTTCATAGCAGCCTCCAGCAAATCGGTATTTTTGGCGATTCCAACCACGGCGATGTCGTCTGCAAAGGCGATCATCTCTATTCCCGCCGGCAGTCTTTGTTGTAGGAGGTTGTCATAGAAAATATTCCAAAGGATGGGGCCAATGGCTGATCCTTGCGGTACACCGCTGGTGACTTCTATGACCCCACAATCTGTTTGTAACCGTCTCTCTCGGAAGTAGTCCCTTAGTAGCCGCACGAGGTATGATGGCGTGTTTTTTCGCATCAATGCCTCTCCAATTTTTTCCCAAGGTACTGTATTAAACGCATTTGCGACATCGATTGAGACCAGTGCGCATAGTTGCCTGTGTCTCCATGGTTTGACTTCGTTGCGGTTAACTATGTCCAGCACTTTTCCGATTGCGTCTATCGTCGACCGGCCTCTGCGGAACCCGAACTGGTTTACTGATAGTCAGTCTCGATTGTTAGATAGATGGACCTCTAGCCGTCGTTTAACTATTCTTTCAAAAAGTTTCCCAATCGTGTTTACCATACTCAGAGGTCGGTAAGACGATGGTACTTCGAGGGGTTTCCCTAGTTTCCTTGTTAGGACTAAGCGTGCTTCTTTCCACTTACGTGGGAAGCAACCTGTTCGTAAGCAATTGTTGAGAACACTCGCCACATCTGCTGTTTTTTGTAGTAAAACTGCCTTTACTACCATATCAGGGATACCATCTGGACCAGGTGCTTTACACGGTGGCAGGGCGTGGGCTAGTTCCACCAGTTCTGTCGCAGTGACTTCTTCTGCGTCTACATGGTCGTCTGGGATTTGCCAATCCACAAACTGGCGCGACGGAAAGAGACCATGTATAATTTCTTGTAGACGGCCGGGTAGTGATAGTCCTGGGATAGGACGCCTGCAGATCAGCCTCTTCATCACCAACCGGTAGGGTAAACCCCACGGATCCTCCTCGACAGACTGGCACAGCTTCTACCAGCAATCCTCCTGGCTTTTTTTAATGGCTATTCTTAGTGCTTTAATGGCTTCTCTAGACGCCAGTTCTAATTCTCTGCATGCATCGGGGCCACGGCGCTTCCTCGTCCTCTGGAAAAGTCGCCTAGCTGCGAGGGATATTTTCCTTAGATCCGATATTTCTTCAGTCCACCAGTGAACCGCTCTTTTACCACCATGGTACGATTTCCATGGCATAGACCGGTCGCACGCTTCCAACAGATATGCATCCAGAGATTCCGGTTGTATTCCGAGCGGGTCGGTGGTGCCGAACCCCGTCGTGGGCCTAGAGTTCAAGAACGCGCTCAGCTTTTCCCTGTCCAATTTACGCCAACTCCACCCCGTAGGTGGTGATTGGGATGCACTGCCCGTTGCCGGGGAGATGTCAAAGGCTATGTATTGATGTAAACTCAACGATTCCTCGTTTAGTACCCACCAGTTTGATACTTTCTGCCACAGTGTCCGAGATGCAAAAGTCACGTCGATGTATGATTCGGATGCGCCTCGTACAAACGTTGGTCTATCGCCCGTGTTGCATACGTGTAGGTCTAGGGAGGATGCGAATTCTGCCAGGGCGTCACCCCGTTGATCGATTAAAGGTGATCCCCATTCTGGTCGTTTGGCATTGAAATCACCTGCGATCAATATCGGGCCATCCGTTCATCGCACACTTGACTCAAGTCTGTTAAGGAACAAGTTATATTCGGCTAATGTGACGTTTGGCGAGTGATACACACTATAAACTCGTATGGAATTTATCAGAACCCAACGGAAGCCAGCGACAAGAGGTCCAGTATCGTCTACAGATATTCCACCTGTTACATATACTGCTGATCTCCCTGCTGCGTCGCTATACCATCCTACGTCATCGCTTGCATTTCGGTATTGTTCGCTTATAAGTATTACATCGGCTTTGCACTCTCTTGCGGTGTGTATCATCAGGTCATGAGCAGCTCTGCAAACCCCTACATTGATCTGTAAAAAACGGATCATTTCGCTGCTTTGCTGAGCAACGCCTCTTCCCGTAGTATCGTCTCTCTAAATGCAGCACGGACCTCATCTGGCTCATTGCATTCTTTAATCAGATGTCCTGGTTTGCCACAACCCATGCAGCAGCCAGAGCGATCGGTCCCATGGCAGCTGTTGGTTTCATACGTGATTGATAAGCATCTGTAGCATCATTTATTTTTGTGCCATAATCGCACTCTACACGAGGTATAGCCTACACGAACTCGTCCCAGCTTCACAACTTTGTTGGCCGCCTCGGCACTGGTCGTGATAATTGCCATTTGCAGACCTCGAGGCATCTCCCGCAGGACCACCTCCTCGATCTCTGTCTCTGATCCAGATGCAATGGTAAATCCTTGTGCCACTTCTTTTGATGTTGCTATCTCGTCAAGTCCAAACACACCAACTCTTACTGACTGTTTAAGCGTCGATACTGTTGCGGTTCCGCCAACTGCATTCTTGATGGCGATGTTCACCTTCTCCACGTTAGTAGTGCCCATCACCATCTCAACTAACAGATGTCCAGCACCTGTCTTGCGTACTGACACGATGTCCTTTGAAAGGTCTTTCAGGGTAGGTTCCGATCTAATTTTTTGGAGCGCTTCAACATATGTCAAGTTCCCAGTTTTGACCATCACCGCCGGGGCTTTCTTCCGTGCCGTAGTTGGCACCGTCTTTGGCTTCCTCTTGACTACTTCAACCCAGGGACTATTGGTCGTCATAATGTTCTCCTCCGCGTCGTTTCTTGGATCCGTTTTGGGTGTCCTGTGTTGCGATCTTGTGGTGTCGTTTCCAGAGAGGATGCTAATTTTACGGTCTTGCTCGATCAGTCGGGAGTCAATCCTCCTAATTTCTGTGAGTAGCCTATCTTGGCTGGTATTAATAGGGTCGAAATTAGTTCCATGCACGTGTGAGGTCATTTTCCCCTGGTTCACTATTTTAATCCACTCTGATCTGGCTAGGAGTCGCTCCATGCGAGAAATATTTGTCAGCTTAAACGCCTCTATTGCTTCTATTGCTGCTACCTGAACCGCCTTAGGTGTGGTTCTTGCCTCATTTGCCCTATCCACTATTGCCTGGAGCTTCTGACCTATTGTTCCAAAAACGTCCGACTCTGCCCTTTCGGTTTCTTCCATCCTCTCGTAGGATTCTTCGACCGACTTTTGCTTACCTCTTTTCTGTGGGGATGAATTGGTACTGGATAAAAGTAGTTTATCCGCTAGAGTAGGTCTAACTCCTTTTGGGCTTTCATCCGCGCTATTATCTGCTGAGTCAGAGGGCATGACTATAGAGTTGCTGCAACATTCTGTATGCTCGCCGTATGCTCGCCGTATGCTCGCCGTTACTTGGCACGCTCTGTAGGCGCTCCGCGTTGTACGGCGGCGAACGGCCTAGAGGCTTTCGCGATTGTCCGTTATCGGTAGGTTAATTGGTCTAGATTAGCTAATGGCATACCCGCGCCGATATGAATGTAATTTTAAATCTTACCTTTCCCGGCGGCTGTGTTGGTCTTATGGTAGACCCGAAAACTGCCCTTGTGGGGTACCGTTTTGAGCAGACCGACTCTAAACCGGCACCGGTCTGCACGCGCACTTTTTATACACCTTTTGACACAAAAAACACAAAAAACGGTCTCCTGTTGCCCGAGTAATAGTCTGAATACCACCACGTTAAATAATCACGTGACCCTACTACTACTACTACTACTACTACTACTACTACTACTACTACTACTACAAAAAAAGTTCAAAACAAAAAAAAAACCTACAGCTGTACAATATAATAATAACGGAGGTACTGTTGTTAAATTTGAAATTAAAAAAGAAGAAGTTTTGACATTCATTTTAGATTCTTGGCTGATGAATATAATATTGATTTTACAATGTGTGTTATTTTATTTATTTATTTTTTATGTCTGACATTTTTTTTAGTAAAAACTTCGATGGTTTCTTGTAGTAATTTTTGCCTAATTGGTATGTATTTTTAGGAGGACAAAAAGAAAAATTCTCAGTAAGTATCTAGCTTTTAAAATATTTAGGAAATAAAAAATACAAACATATTTTGTTAAGATTTCCATATTATTCTTAAAATTATTGTTTGGGAACCTGCATAATTACCAACCAGTTAATCTTCGCTTAGAATCTTTTTTAATCGCACACAATAATTTGATCATCGAATTCAAATTTAACATGTCTTCCATTACAGTGCCCATATATATAACGACTGTGTATACACTTGTCTCAAACTGTACAATTGAGTTGTTACCTATACTTTCTACCTTTGTATAGTACGTATGTTATATATTTATAAATATATATTTTTTTATATATATATATTTATGACTTATATATTATGCATTTTATCGCATAATACCTATATAAACTTATACCTACATTTTAGAAATCAATTATTTTGTAAAAAAATTCTATTTTGTCTATTTCTTATTTATCTACATATCTTTGAAACTCCGTGTGATAAAAGTATCAAGTATGTATATATTTTGGAATTCAAGCGAATAATGAAATTATGTATTTGCACAAAATCTCGATTTGCAAATGGCACAAATTTCTGATAAAAATAGCTTAAGGTGAGATGCTTCTTACAATATGCATTAGGTGAATATGAGGATAAGGAGTCAAATCTCAAAACATAATATTATAGTTAATTGTATTAATCGAGTACAAAAAAAATTCCAACATATGCTCGTAAATATCCATTTGTTGATTAAAAAAAAAAGGAGGGAATAGAATTTGTTAGAGCATTAATTCACGATTCCAGTCTTTAATATGCAAAAGGTCTCATCAGGGATCCGATTTGAAGACATCATTGTTACAAATAAGGGTTTAGTATTCAATGTAGAAGTTTTGTGTGAAAACGCTTATGCCTAATACAGTTTTGCATGTACATTTTTCAGGTTTTTATTGGTGATCATAGTGTAGGGATTGGTTTGTTATTTACTTCTGAGTTAGTTTCTTTGAATTAAATATTAAATACTTATACATATTTTTTTAAATAATATGTTTAGTGAAATAATATCATTTTGTGAATAATTATTTAAAATACTTAAGTAAATACAACATATTGAAAATATCTATAAATATGTATTGAACATTTTATCATTAAAACCTGAATATCTGGGAATACTGTCATCTAAATAGAGTTCAGTATCTAATTAGGATTGAAGACAGATTTAATAATATTGTTTATAATATTTTACTATTTTGTATAATTATCCAATATTAAAAGATTTGATAATATAAATAGATAGTTGACTATGATAAAATTACGTTTTATTAATATTTATTGTATAACACCATCGGTAGTTTTTGACAACGACGAAATTAATTTGGCTAAGTTCATAAACTTTGAGCGTAGTAAAAAATATTGTAGCGCTTAGCAAAAAAAACATGCATGCATTCAAATATGTCAGTAAAACGACCTTACTTTTAACCGGACCCTTCGACGTCTTTAAATAGTATTTGTACAGCCTACAGCGTATAATATTACCCTGCATAGGTAACCTATGCACTAATATACAAGTATAGAAAGTACCTATACAGGAGGCAGGTAATAGAATTTAATAATATGAGTTCGTAGGTACTCGTATAATATGATTCGTTAATATGCGTTGGTAATACAATATATATTATACTATTTTGGTGATATAATAAAAATAAATAATCTCAATAAGATTGTATATATCTACCAAACCAATGTAATATTAAATATAGCCTATGGAAAATAAATGTTTATTTGATTGTCCGCTATAAACTCAAAAAAATATATTTTTGAGTATAAGTTACATAAATAAAGTCTTTGAGACTTGGAGGGTGTTAAAAGCTTTTTTTTCAACCAATATATAGATTGCTATAGGATATCTCACAAATGAATGAATTTAGTTTTGGTTTACTAAAATGCAATATAATTTGTTATATTTAAATGGTTCTTATGGTAACAGATACTATTATTATTATAATTAGAAAGAAATAAATCTCTACATATAAAGGAAAGTTACTTTAGCAAATGGTCAGCGCAGAGCCGAACCTATTTGAGTTATCGAATTTAAATTTTGAGGGTGGATTAATTTTATAATGTCAAGTTTCACTTGGAAATGATTTTTCAAAATTTTGATTTTAAAGGGTTGAAATCGGCAAGGTCATTGTAAGCGTTCCGTGCTTACATAATAAATATTCAAGGAAAATCATAAAACTAATCATTGTAATTGTGTTTTCATTATATATTCACCTTAGGAAGATAGATTCATTTTTAACCTAGGTGAAGTCAAGTAATACGGTTAGTATAATATGTATATTATATGTGAATAAGTTTTGCATAAAAACGTAACACAGGAAGGCCAATAAGAGGATAATAATTTAATACACATTCTTATAAATATATATTATTAATTTACGATAATATTGTGTACTCATTTACCATGCCAATTAAGTCGATTGCACTTTGCCTAGTC
Source organism: Myzus persicae (assembly GCF_001856785.1). Lineage (NCBI taxonomy): Eukaryota > Metazoa > Arthropoda > Insecta > Hemiptera > Aphididae > Myzus > Myzus persicae. The sequence continues at coordinate 782,448 of NW_019104000.1, forward strand.
GTAAATATGGAATCTAACCTATTGTACTCACATTATGAGTAAATGTGACTATTGACTGTATCCACAACACGTACACCATCATGTTAATGGTATAAAAATTAATATTTATTTTAAAATATTTTTGAAGCACACTTATAAAGTAACGACTGTTATAAGTAACAACAGAATGATTTATAATTCCTAGGCAGGCTTTTGAGAAATACATAAATGTTAAAAATAATAATATTATTTGTCTAAAAAACTGCCTTAATGTTTGTCACTTTTTTATTAAATAAAGTATGAATATACATATTATGTGCACTGTATATTATCATTCACTATTAGTTGAAGGTCTATCTTTGTTTACAGGAATATTATTCAATGTCAAAGTCGAACTAGAATGAGTGATAGAGTATTTTGAAAACGTATATATTTTGAAAAAGGTACAACGTTTTCCGAATTCGTAGTAAATATAATATTTTGCTTTTAAAAATAAGGATTTCAATATGTTGCATGTAGCAATGTATCGTATACAACAACTTAGTGTGATTATAATATTATTTAATATGGCTAATAGATTCGTTTATAATAATAAATAAATCTATGATGTGTCTGTCATAGGTAATCAATAATATAAATACATTTTTTTTAAACTGAAACCATTTCTAAACGAATTTAAAATTAAAAAGTATTTTGTTCACTACCAAAATTTGATGTATTTTACCCTCCCTGCAGGCTATATGTATATAATATTTATCCATTACAACATAGATATTTGCTTACTATATCAGAATCATTATATGCACACGTGCACCACGAAGCATTTCCGGACCGTATTCAATATACATTATAAAAGTAATAGAATGTACCTATAAAGAGCTTCCCGGGAGCAGGCAGTGTCTAGCGGGAAGCCTTTGCGCGGCGAAATCAAAGAGACCAACGTCGTTACGTGACGCCGCCATCACCCGGCTTTGATATGAATCTCTCTTCCGGTCTTGATCACCACACACGAAGTGATAGCGAAGGAAAATAAACACGTATCAAATAATACAATATCTTGTTACCTTTGACGGCCCCGGGTTGGGAAAAAAATTTAAAATTGAGGCAATACAATATGTATTTTGATTATCTCTAAGATAAATATCGACTATTCCGACCGGGCAGTCCGTTTTTGAAATAATAACCGAGAAATAAGTATTATATATTATTCGTTCCAAACAGAAAGTACCTGCACAAATGTACGAATTTATTGAAGTAGTGAAGAAAGCCCTTAGGCGTTTAGTATATTTTGTAAAATAAAATATAACAGCATGGGAAGGCGCTTTTCAAACATACAAACTATAAAAAAGAAAATATTTTCTGAAAAATACCATAACCGTTATTCATTTTAAATTTTAATACAGTATTGATTTAGAATGGTAAGTAGTATTGTACTAATTACTTATTAGGTATCTATATTGCATAATAATTACTATATAATATGATATATTCATGTTTATAAACAATATATTCATACATATATATTACCTATAAAGCGCATAGTTAATTCATGTATTTGTCTCCTTATTGATATAAGAATAAATATACGACAGTTAAATACTGTATACATTTTACATTCATTATTATTAAATCATAATATAATTTATTGAGTTAAAAATGATTTTTATATTATAATACTTATTTAAATAATACAGAGAAACTGAATTATTAAATTTTTTTATTGTTTTTTATATTTTAAACTGTATTAACGAAATGTAATTTTGGTACTAAAATAAAGGCACAATGTTCAAAAATAATCTTTTGGTCTTGACAAAAAAAATAATTGTAAATTTTTTCGATAAAAATAATCGACACTTGATTAGCAAAAATCTAGTACTATTAATTTTGATTGATATATTTTTATCCCTCAACTCTTGTACCATATATTTCCGGTATATCTAGGTGAGCTTAGATTATGTTGAGGATATATCGTGGTCAGCGTGAAGGATCGAGGTAAGGTTGGGTCATCTGTGAAAAATCAACTTCAGTAGTTAATGGAGGGGAGAGGGTGGGTTGGTTGGAGGTAAATAAGTTGAATAATAATTGTGCCTAAATCTATTATTACACCTCCTTCGAGAGGAAAAATTTAATTTTAAATAGGAGGCCAGTGTACCATATTATTCTGCTAAATCTTGTGCTATATATAGAAATGCACAGGTGCATATTTGTTTTGCTTCTTGTAAGAGAGAAATTTTGAGAAGGGTAGGCCAGACTGTTTCTTGAATTCTTTCACAAGGCATTTATAATTTAAATAATCTAGTTTTGTTGTGATTTGATTGTTTAGTAAATGGCTAAACTAGCCTTGGGTTGCACTGGACTTAGGTGATTTAACTGGAAGTATTCTCACTGAGTGTTCTTTGAATTATTCTACCAATTATATATTTATATAAAATGGTGTTAAAAAAATAATGTATAATGTCGGGTACAGTACTGGATATTATAATTCTAGATTTTAATGGAATGGGAAATGAACTGAAATGTTCATAAATTAATGACTATTGTTTGACACCAATTTTGATGTTCTAAGGAATTTTGTTAAGTTAAGCAAAGTTGTCTACAATTATAAAGTGTGGTGTTTATACCGTTTAATACTTTAGCGTCTGTTGCCTACTGAAATATTATATTTGGAGGTACTTTTGTGGTATCACGTATGAATGCTGCTAGCACGTTTAACGAAAGAGTAATAATTACGGAAATAAATTATTCGTATTTTTATCTAGAGAGAACTTATTGCTCGATTAGTGCACAAATTTTCTGCCAGACCACATTGTTATTGCGTGACTTCAACAACGGCAGTATTGATAATGAATTTTTATTTTAACTTTTAATTATACGTGATTATTATACATAATAATGTCCTAGCTAAATGGTCGTGACATTTAAACTCAAATTAAGTACTCGTAAAAACATAAACCTTCGACACAAGCTACACTGTTTAAAGTCATTTATTGTATAACAGAAAAATATTATTAGTATACAACGAAAAGGGATTAAAAATAATATAATAGCCGTTATAGTTTTAATTGATAGCCATTTCAGTCAGCTAATTAAATATTTGTATTTGTATTTGTATTTTAAACGCCATACAGCTTTTTCAAATATTACATATTAATGAATATACAATATAATATATATTACATATATATATTTGAAAAATATATAAAATTGATTTCATAATATTGGGCTAATATTGGGCATAACTTATGCTAATCGTGAATATTGTATAACAAGGAAAATATAATTACACAAGTTGAAAAATTAGAGAAAAAAAAACATTCTATTTGCAATAAATTTATATCATAATAAGATGACGTATCGCAATCAATTTTAACCGGTGTACCAACTATAATCAAGACTGGAAAAGTTAATGAATGAATTGAAAAATATTACAATTATTAATACTTAGTTAAGTTGATATTTCTGCCCGTATTATTTCTTGCGCATTGTTAAGTTATACATTCGTCAGGAATCTACAAAAATTAGTAAAACTTAAAAATATACCATCATATCTCTAAAATAATCAAGCCAAGGCGTAACGTATGCTTCCCATACATCATTTCAATCCTCTTAACAAATTCATATATAATAATATAGAGTGTTACAGGGTAAAAGTATAAATATTATATAGTATTTAATAAATTATGATGCAAAACTATAAATAAAAATAACAATGCATGAGAATACATCAAAATTCTGATTCCTACAAAAACTATGTAGTATATACAAAGAGTATCTATGAAAGATTTTATCTTCAAAAATTTAAAAAAATGTATAAAATACAACCATCGAGAATATGCAATATAATATTAATATCATCGAGTGTTATGAGTGTTATTTTCTGCTGTGTACTCGTAAGTTTCACAATATTATCGACGACGAGGTTTAGAAAAAGTATAATTTAAAATTTGACGCCATCTCAGCGGGTGTGCTTTTACATTTTTATAGATTATTATTTGTAAGTTGTTAACCATTCTGCGGCATAACATAGTATCACACGGACGGTGGTACGTTCGTTAAAAAATAAATACAATTATAATGCATTTTAAATAAATTACATTTTTTTACATTTATATAGGCGTGATTGGACGAGGAATCAAAAAATGTTGAGCTTTTAATCGCGAGTACCTATTATTATCAACTTGTTAAAATACATAATATTATGGTTTTAAGTTATGAACGATTTTTTTATTTCCTGAATTTACATCAATCGACACAATGTATATACATTTTGATTTAATGCTGTTTTTAAATACGTTCTCGTCGGCATCGATGTAACATTACGTATACGATTATGTTTATAATTAAATTTACAGAGATGATTCAAGCCCGTCTATATAATATAATAGTTATGCAGTTATTGTAATTAAAAACGTAGATATCCAATTAAAACAAATAAAAGTCGTCTATTTTTTATTACTTGTTGTAGGTATAAAACTGAATATTGATAATACCTGACGTAAAAAAATGTCATATAATACAAACTATTTACTGTGAGTAGGTAGTGTAGCTTGGTATTATTCAGCTTATCAAACGTGTATTATTTTTTGTCATTTGAAGATTTTGGTAATTTCTACGTAGATATCTCGTGTATGCGTATTGGTATTTTTTATAGCTTCTAAATCATTGAGTTATGTAAAAACTGAGCTTGCTGACATTTCTTTATACATTATTAACAGTTGTTGAATGTAGCTTAGAGAAATTATTTTAAAACAACCCTTTTCACCATCTCGACTCAATGTATACTAGAAATAGTATAGCAAAAAAACATAATACAAATCGATATCACTAAAATCTAAAATAACTCAAAAATTTAATGTAAAAGTAGCTTAATCGAAAAACTAAAAATCAAGACTAGCTTTAGAACGCTTTAATAGTTTACAATTTAGGGCTTGGAGAACATTGTTACAAATCGCAACAGTTGATAAATTATTGATTGATAATAATAAAATTATCATAATCCATTTGCACTTACTAAAATCAAGACATAGTATAGGTACTTTAAATTTTAATAGTAGGTATAGTGTACTATAATCCACAGTTAGTCATCTATTTTTATTTAGAAAACAGTTTCAAATGTAAATTTAATAATTAAAACATTGCGCCGCAGTATTACATATTATTTTTTACTATAAAGTTCCGTCGCAATTGTTGCATTAAGTCATAAGTGAGCTGCAAATACGCAACGGTACAAACAAAAAAAAAACAAACGTACAAAACATTAATCAATGTCGACTTCATTACCGCGTACGATAATAATTTATAACGACCCAATGATTTTCCACACTGGATTTGGAAACACGATATTTAAAACTCACGCAGTGGAAGTCTATATTATAATATAATGATATACTATTTATGTACAGTGTACATGAATATACTTTTTTAGTTACAGCCATCATAAATCAAAATCGTTGTTTCAATGTTCTCTATGTGTCTGTTAATTTCGTTTTTATTACTAAACATTATATCGAATAACATACTATCATACATCATACCAATATTACCTTAGTATTTAGATAATATAGTGTATGAAATATAAAATAATTATTTTATATAGCCAAATTCGAAAAACTGTAATATAGTAAAATGTTATCAATAATGTGGAAGACATCTAAAAAAATCCTCAAAATGCTTGTTAATGTATTATGTATTACACAGTTTCACTATGGCTGAGTCTTGGTTACTGTATAGTTGTATACAAATATGGCGTATATAGTAGCATTAAGCGAGGTCACAATTCAGTATATGCCCTGAAAAAATAATTGCATACAGTGACGGCCCAGAAGAAGAAATGTATCTTTGAAAAGCATCCGAATCACCGAAGCCTAGTCGCTTTGAAACTGTCAAGGATCTTTTAAATCAACATGCTTCGATAATAATGTCCTCTGTAATCTAAGTGAAATCCAAAAAAGTTTTAATAATATTGTACTAACAATAAGAAATCAAAAATTGAATTGCAGACTGCCCTATTTAAATCACTGGCAAGCACATACTTACCGATTGCTGAATATATCTCAACATCAGAACAAGCTCTAAACTTCCCGATCTAATAGCCGAAATACCACAAAAAAATTCTCGAGTAGCCTTGACAACATCAAAATATCAAATTCATCACTGCACCCAAATTAATGTTTTTCTTAAAGTTCTGTATTAAGCAATCAGTTTCAAATAGAACAATACACTTAAGTGATAAAAATAAAAATGGCAGAAACATTTAGAGAGAAGAGATGTCCGTGAAGTTAGCCGCCCAACATCAACCCAACGAATTCATATTTGGTCATCCTTTAGTAAGTCATTAGTAAGTATTTGTAAGCACAAAATCAGAATTTGTAAGTTAACAACTTTCAGATTATCCCTGAAAGTTTAAAACCCGGCTAACTTCACGGGAGCCGGACGATCTTTTTTATCCAAACATCTGAACACACCAAACTTTAGTAAGTCATTAGTAAGTATTTGTAAGCACAAAATCAGAATTTGTAAGTCAACAACTTTCAGATTATCCCTGAAAGTTTGCCAGCCGGGTCACTTCAACTTTTCGAAAGTTTTATTCCACCCCCGCAAAGTAGTCCATTAGTAAGTATTTGTAAGAGCAAATTCGAACTTTTAAAGTGATTATTTTCAAAGTTATGGCGCCCTAAAGTTTAGCCAGCCGGGTCACTTAAACTTTTCGAAAGTGTTTTTCCACCCCCGCATAGTAGTCCATTAGTAAGTATTTGTAAGAGCAAATTCGAACTTTGAAAGTTATTATTTTCAAAGTTTTGGCACCCTAAAGTTTAGCCAGCCGGGTCACTTAAACTTTTCGAAAGGGTAGGTTGCTAAAATACAATTTTTCTGAGCTATTATCTTTACAATTACCATGACCAAAGTTTTTTTACTATAAACTTTATAAAATTGTTATAAATAATATTAAAATATCTAATATGATTTTAAATATTTTATAATACTTATTAATATTAGGTACACTATAAACTCCCATGTATAGAAAACAGAAAGAGAATACATATTAAACATCTTCTATTATTATTATCGTTTCGTCGCCTAAAATAATGTTGTATGGGTATTATAGTTAGTATAAGATATTATAGCATAATATATTATTATGATGTAATGTATAATTATTGTATATATCTACGCGACAGTGGGATCACTAAAACGCTGCTATCAGCAAATGAGCGGCGCAAGCGACCGATGGCTTCTCATGGCAACGCGAGAGCCGGAAGTGTAGTATTTAGTGTAGTGCAGATGTGCAGTACAGTTCAGAAAATCGTAGTTTTAATAAATCAAACTAATTTTACTGTAAATATATTATCAGTGTTCTTGTTTATCCATGTACAACCCTCATCTTATAACCACAGCGGCGAATACATCAATTT
>NW_019104000.1:794220-867533 GCF_001856785.1 Myzus persicae
AAACTTTCAGGGATAATCTGAAAGTTGTTAACTTACAAATTCTGATTTTGTGCTTACAAATACTTACTAATGACTTACTAAAGGATGACCAAATATGAATTCGTTGGGTTGATGTTGGGCGGCTAACTTCACGGACATAGAGAAGAGGCCTTCTAGCGCAGGAACTTCAACGTGAATTATAGCCGCCTAACTAAAATTCGAAATCTGAAAAACCTTATGACACGATATTTATTAAATCTATATCTAAAATCCTAAATGTAAATTCATTAGTTTATTGCACACCTAATGGACCATGGTGTCCAATATCTTTAGAAAAATTAAAAATAACTAATTATAACTTATAGTTTATATTTTGTAATATTATTCAATAACGATGTAAATATAATGTATTAAATAATAACTTACAATGTCTCTCAATTTAACACGAATTTCTTATTTTTATTTTAACACATTTTTAACAAGTTTTTTAAATGTTTTATGTGAATACTTCAATAAAAATAAATTCGTATTTGAATTTAAATGTATATTTTTTTTTTTGTTATACTATATAGGTAAGAATGAATTGACGTCGTACCTAAATCAAATTAAATTCTATCAAAAAATCAGAATAAACCTTTTAAAAGTCAATATTTATATTTTATTTTGACTTTGGATTTAATTAAATATTTCACTCGATTAATTATTCCATTGGAAATTTACCTAATTTTCACTTTTCTATGTTGTATTTAATAATTTACAATACCTATACCGCCAATCTTTAGTTAATAATATTATTTAATACATTGTAGTTGGATTGTATGTAGAATAACTAGTTTAAATATACCTATATTTTTGTATTTATTCAATATTTAAGCTGGACATTTTCGGAAAAAACGGAAATATTTAACTATTAAATGGAGTTATGTGTATATTATTTAAATCATTTGAATTTTGAACCGATAAGTTAAAATCAAACAATTCTATAATAATATGATTTGCCAATCAATATAATGTATGCCATTTTAATAAATTTTGACATTATATTAATCGTCCCATAGGGTAATCTTATCTACAAAAATCTAAAAAATAAAGTTGTACCAATAAGTTTGTGTGTCATCCATATTTTTTAGTAAACTTTCCTAAATAAATTAAGAGTTGCACTGTTTGAAATGTTGAATATTATATTCTTTTTTTTTTATTCTATTTTTATAAATTATCAATACCGTAAACAGAGAAGTTATTACACTAGTTACTATGATTTACTATTAAATTGGCTACACATACAATTTAAAATAGATATTGTTTTTTACTTTTTCAGTGCATTGTTGAAATTCAATATTTATGTAGATATTCCTTCAGAAGCTTTTAGATGTTATGAACTTTTAAATATGTTTTTTTAATGATTATGAAAAACTCATATTTCTAGTATATTATTGCATTTAAAAAAGTATATAAATTATGTTTTACTCAATTTTACTCAATAAATTGAGTACATTAAAGTAATTGTACAGTTATATATTTTCCGTATAATATCTGCGGGTTGCTCATTGTCAGATGCGGATCAAGGTACCTATGTACAAAGATACAAAAAACTATATCTTGTACCTTATACCTTGTTTGGTTTAAAGGTATTAGATGCATTTAAATTTTAAAATAATTTATAAGCTTATCTTTTTTTCCTTAGCGATAATAGATGAACGATGATAAGGTTACATTGTAGTAAATGACTTTGTATCTTTACTTATAATTATTTAACCACAAAAAACTTTATTTTTATTATTCACAAGCATCGACAGCGTGGGCCATTAGCTTTTCATGTGCTATTTCGCATAATTATATAAACAATTAAATAATAATAAAAAAAGAAAAAAAAACATTTTTTTGACTTAATATTTTAATACTACATTTAATACTACATTTTTTTTCTTCAACTCGCATTGAGCATTTTTTTTCGGGTTTTTTTCGAAGGATTTCTACGTTCACCTAGCCATTTAAAATGGTTTCGTCCATTTATTATTATACAGCTGTATACTTTTTTTTTATTTCATAATAATAAAGTGGACCAGGAGGTCTTGAGCAGTTTAAGTCCCTAAGGTACGGTATAGTAGAAGCTGTAAGGGAAACAGGGATGCTCCCAGAGGGCCTTTAACTAAAAATGTTTATAAATAAATTGTGATCTTAGTTTGTTCCTGCACCCTCTCATTAGACCACTTTTTCCTCTTGTCGTTAACTGCTACACACTATTTTTGTTTATTTCTATAAATTCACAACAGTTTTAAATACATTATATATAGTAAGATTTTAATATCACAAAAAAATATCTTATTTTACACATTGATATTTCGGCCCTAAATTCCTTCTTGTAATAACTAATAATTAATAAAGTAAAAATAAAAACTATATTGTGATGGCGACTTTATGTTAATCACCCCCCCCCCCCCCCCCAAAAAAAAAAAAAAAAAAAAAACATTATTTTGGGGGGGTTTTTTTTTTTAACCCCCCCCCCCCCCCCCAAAAAAAAAAAAAAAACAATAAGAACCCATTTACATGCTTGAGTGGGGTACGACTGCCATGTCAGAACCAAGTGTGCAAATATATTGAACATAGATGAAACATAGTAGGTACAATGCATTATATTATACTGCTTTTTCCGTATGTATGTATTTTTGTCACATTCAATAAAACAATTAGACGGAAACTTTCAGTGACAAAGAAAGTATATTCTGTAGGTTATATTTTGTCAAAAATATATAGGTAATACCACTTTTCTGTAAACAAATACTATACTAACCTAACCTTTTAATAGGGGAGTGGACTTAACAAAGTAAATCAGAATTTGATACCTGTTATCTTATACTAGGTCGTTAATATTATATCCCTTAACCATAATAACATCTAAAAATAATTGATTACACTGAAAATGTGTCTTCAAAATCTTTTTTTAGAGTTATAATGGTTTGTACTTTGCATTTTATTACATACGATTTATACCAAAACATGGACAATGGGGGCTGAAGCCTTCTAACCCCGCTCCCTCTTTGGATACGCCACTGATGAGGATGATACGGGGAAATAAAAATGCAGTTACAAATAAATAAAATATAAGTAAATGGTACATAACTATATAAAGATATACTGTTATGAACTGCAAGCGGACGTCACGAATCAGCTCAAAAGAGACGACGATCGTCCTCACAGATTTGAGAACATTTAACTTAATCTTAGATAAAATGTACCTGTATACAATATACATTCACAATCACGTACCTACTCAGCTCCCTCAGATAGTGTTTGACGCTGTGCACAATGCCGTTATATACATTATTGGTCGTAATACTGAGGTTGGGTCCTAGATGCAGGAGCAGAAACAGCATCAACTGACGGTAAGTATATATTTTATTATTATCAATATAATAGGTCACAATACGGGATCGCTGCGATCAGCTGGTGCGTGCAACCGTGAACGTGAGGGGGAGCGACCGGTAGTGTATATAATATTATATAGTAATGATACAATAAAAAATAAATAGAAAACCGCATGGAAACAAATGGAGTTGGATAGTGATAAAAAAAAGTAATAATAATCACGATCGTCGAAACGTGTAAAAAAAAAACAATGATAAAAAAAAAGTTGAACAATGAAGCGACCAAGAGACCTGTATATGACTATATATATATATATTTATAAATATATACCACTGTACATAATAATATGCTTTACTAAATATATAAATATATTATATATAGGCATAGAAATATACTTATATTATTGTGTGATATATATAGCCCAACTATACAATATTTTATACTTTATATAAGTATACATATATATAGGTACCACTACCGTGGTACGTGAGTTAGTATTTACTGACGTCATTCGACTGCCGGTTATACCAATATGGCTAAATACGTGTATTGTGTATAATACTATTATCTATATAGTACCTATTCTAGTAGCTCTTCCCGGTTTTCGCTTTATGTGGGTAACGTGATCTTGCTCAGTAACAGCTTCAATCGATATATTTTCTGCCCCGTGACTCGATAACTCACACTTATAGTGACAGTGGGATCGATTATTTTTACTTAATAGTTAGGTACACGAGAAATCCCAAAATTTAAACTGGTTGTACATAATTTACCTACTGTAAAAACGGTTCTAACAGTAATCAGTCTATCGTTTTAGTATATAAAATTATAAAATAATATATTTGATATATAAAGACAAAATATAATGGAAATTCAGAAGTCATAAATTGTATGTACATTTAATGAGTTGTTTAACCTCAGTTAAGCTTATCGGTTAACTTTTTCAAAAAAAAAAAAAATGTTCATACTAAAAGACACCCCAGGACAATATTGGTCGGCAAAAGTTATACAAGCCCGTGGATAATATCTAATACCTATAATACATAGCTATAGCTATATCTGTATCTAAAATCTACCAATGAAGACTATTTTGGCTCACGACCTACGGTGGTTAAAGATTTTCAGTGGCCAGAATGAGAGATACGGAAAAGAAGAATATTTAGAAAAAAAATTTAAAATTAAGTGTATGGTTGGTAGATAGCATTAATATAACTGACTTAAACCAAATGTTCTCGAAATATTTGATGCATTCTAAGTATAAAGAATAAAAATTTAATATAAGTAAAAATACCAATATATCATACAATATAACAGTTGTATTTATAGCCACACAAAGATATGAAAATATAAAACTTAAAAACAAAAGTCATAATAATAATATTTATTTGAACGATTGTAAATATATTGACCCTAGAATCACATCCCTATCGTTTAATTCATGTTTGTGATTCTTGTGATTCGATGTATTAAATATTCTACGCTACATAATGCATGTAATACAATATGTAGTAATTATCGAGTATCATTAATCCTGTTTTATATATCTATTTATTTTTACTGATCGTTTTTCAATTATTCAATGCACTTTAACTACAGCAAACTTTAAAAATTGGGTCCTGTGGATACAGTTTCCATCCATTAAACCAAAGAGAGAGAGAGAGAGAGAGAGAGAGAGAGAGAGAGAAAGAGGGAGAGAGAAAAGGGGGAGAGAGCGAGAAATAAAGACTTGTCAGTTGAGAAATCGATATCCGTCAAATATAGGTTTGATCAAAACGGAAACGAAATCTAACAGCCGTTACGAAGCATGGCCAAAAATAACGTTCCGACCGAATAATTTATTAGATCCTCCAACATTTTTCGATATTCTTATTTTTTTCCTTTATAAAAATGTACATTGTAGCTGTACTATCATAATAGAAGGTCGGTATCTACCCGTTTTTCTGGTAGATCAATACAACTGCTATTACAAGCTTTGCCGGAACTGATGATGTTCAGATGTTCAACCACTACTGATCATTTATTCTTTTCCTTTTTCGTGACCTGATGCTGTGTTATATTTTTAATTAAATTAAATCATTCTGTAGGTACATAATTAAAAATAAAACTATTGGTTACACAAAACACATTATATGCGTGTTACTTAATAGTTATTAGTTGTTTATGGAGAAAAAAAACAAACTATATCTATAGTTGTACTTTCGCTTTAGAAAGCTTACGCCACTGACTGACATTTTATAATGATATGTATTAAGTTAAATATAAACCGCTAAAAAGTTGTCCGAAGTTTTTAAATTTAATGATCAGTGCAGGCTCACATTTTACATTACTAAAGATAGTAATTAATAACTCAAATGAAATTAATTTAGTATTAACCCGTTATATTATGATAATTCAACGGATAATTTTTTTTTTTAATTTAGATAATCTCTATGCAAAAAATTAAATCATATATCCTTTTTTAATATTAAATCAAAAATTAACTAAGTAGGCACATTTGAGTGTTTGATCTTAGTAGAAAAAATATTTTCGAACGTCAAACCCAAAAATTATATTGTAAAACTTTTGTTGAAACACGCAATATCTGTAAAACTCCAGTTATGATCGTTTTTTTTTTTTTGCAATTTTTACAAAAGATGGTAAGTTACGTAAGTTACGTTACTTCTTCATACTGTGTCTGTTGTTAAAACCACATAGATACAATTAAAATCATGATATCATTTTGAGAAAGTTGAATTTGAAACTGTGATTTATGAGAATGCCGAATAAATATATATTTATAACAATATTCTGTAAAACTATATTAGAATAATGTTCTTTTTTCATTATTTTTTCACCTGTACGATTATTGTATCAATGCGTGAGCAGTTAAATGTTAATAGTTAATTGACTATATTATTACACTAATAATTTCCGTTATTCCTTTATATGGGTTACTACATATAGCGTCGAAAGTAGGTACCTACGACCTCGCGGCCACACCAATAAATAAATTATTATCATAAATCGGCCAACGCGGAAAGTGGAAAATCGCTGTAATGCACGTTTCATGACGACAACGAATAATCGTGTTTCGCTTGGTTTCTATTTTCAGTCTTTCAATGTACACTCATACATATATAAATATATAATATATATAATATATGGTTTCGTTGAGGGTGAAAATGCTTATAAACAAGCGAGAAATAATTAAAAATGTAAAAAAATAATGCTTTCTTGTTTTCGACGATTTTATTTTAACACGAAGCACTGCGTGGTCACGTATGAATATTATATAACACGAGAGCTGCTGCAGTAAATACTTGTAAGTGTTGTAACGTAAACACCACCCATAATATATCATAATATATCAGAGAGGGTGCTGCGTGACACCCGGGGATGTTTAAAAAAAAAAATTAAACCTTAAATCAACGTGGTTTTTTAAAATATCGTATTGGGTATTAAATTATTGATATTTTTAACTCACTTTTTCATTTCGACTCATCCACATTAAAATCGTTTGTTAACTTACCAAGTCTTTCTAATTTATAGTTTCGAAACTACATATAAGTACCGATTTGAAAATGCAACATAGAGATTATTTCGCCCTATTATATGCAATATAGCCAATATGTTTTATGTCTCAATACTTGTATTCCTTTGTCTTTATTTTCAAAGGCACATTTTTAAATCATATTGAACATATAGAGATATTTGTATTTGTGTTAACTTTGTGTCTATACATATATGTATATATATATATATATTGTGTATATATGTAATGTATGTCTTTTACTTTTAAAACTTCTTCCATCTATAACCTTAAATCTATAGTGTGAAGTTCAAATTCAAAGTCCGACTCTCAATCTAAACTTTTAATGATTCGTGTATGGGAATGGCGTTTTTTTTGTACAGTTGGTCCCTCAATCAACAAAATAAACTTCCAGACTTATAAAATATTAAAACCGGTGTTTAAACAAATCTGAATTCAATCGCTGATTCTGATATTTTAACGATATGTTGATTACACGATTTCTTGAGTCTAATACTCAATAAGCGAATAAAAAAATCCTTAATATTTTTTCTTATGGTAATTACAGAAGTGGAAAATTATTAACAATTTTAAGTATTGACAATACTAATTAGTTTAAAGACTCATGAGGAATAATAGATAATTCCACAATAGTTCTTTGCAATTACTAGCTATATATATTATACTATATTCATTGTTCCCATATTTTATCTTATACAATAAATCAATAATAAATAGATAAAAAAAATATCGTCATCAAATCTTACACACTAAAAAAAAATCAACGGACGTATTTAATGAATTATTATGTATGCTTTTGTGCCCGGATAGGATAACACTCAATATTATTATTGTCTATTGCCTTAAATTCGTCGTCGACCGATAGCTGTATAAAGTATATATAATTTATGGATGTTGACGTCGTGCATCGTTTTTTTGTTGTCTTAGTTATACTGTTTTTCGATAGTGATATATATACAGCTTTAGTAAAGACGATTCAAAATGAAAATCTGATAATATTTTCAACACAGCTTTGCGGTGATACTAAAAAACAACGAAAGAAAAACAGTACTCCGAGAGTCGTTTATTATTGAACTCAAACATTATGTATTTTATATCAGCTGACAGCTATATATTGAAAATTGTAATATTATAATACATTGTATGATATTCTCTTGTGACCATACAGTCGTGCGGGCATGTGATAAATGTAAAACAAAGTATAATAAATATAAAATATAGCAAAAACGTTACATAAAGAATTTTAGTATATTTTTGTCTTATATTCAATAATATTATAATTATTGTGAGTAACTATTAGTCCCAAACGTAAGGACATGCCATAATTATATTATGATTTACAATAAACTATAGTTAAAAACTGATGATATAGGTTTTTCCCTACAAACTGGAGTCCATATTTATTATTTTGTATCCGCTGAAACTCGCGCACACTCAGTTAGTATTATTCAAGCTTAGTTGGCTAACAACGTTCTGTACGTTTCAATCAGTTTTTTACATTCTATATATACAATTTTTATAATATGTCATCAAGTTAACGTTGCTAACACACTATAAAAATGCAATATTATTACTTACACATATAGCCATATGTAAAGATATGTTCAATTTTAAATTGCTTTTAAATCTTGAAAATATTGTAACCGATATTATAGCAGTATAGGTGTCTACATAATTGTATCATACAGTATTTTTTTTCTAAATTTTATAGTAGGTATATAATTTAGATAATATACAAAAATAAATAGCTTTATTTTTACATTTCTATATTCTGGATGTATCATTATAGTATAATATATACAAAAAACCCAATATTTATAGCCTATAGCTAGTATTTTATATGTCTACTTATATAATATTTACTGGCAGAAGGTCCAAATTTTATAAAAAAATATCTCAAATTTATCTTAATATGTACATATCTATGTTTATCCCTAGCTTTTAAAAAAATCTATTTTGTGAGTCATCAGCAGGTACCTAGCCCATATATATGTATTATATACTTATCGAACCCAGTCGTCCACAAAATATAATAACCATCGTATTATGAATATATGAAGACCTCTAAATTAAAATTTAAAACCATAAACGAAACGGCTGTCACCCTTTTACAATACATCAAAACGTATTAGTACAATGCCTTACTAATCTCCTCATCTCTCATCAATAGATTTTAGTACACTGGTGGATAATCCTACTACATTTTTCAATCCAGTTACAGGTACATATATATCTACTTAGGATTGAATTATAAACGTAAATAACTTAATTGTATTATATGTAGAATGTAAACGATTTATAAGAACATGCTAAAAAAAACCATAATCTTAGTCATTGTTTGTACTGTACGTAACCGATAGACATGACTGTAAATATTCATTTTCCAAACTTTTATCCAAACAACTAGTCCACAAGTTTTTTCTAGGAGACTAAAGTCTACAATTCTACATAGATAGTAAGTAAGTGCATGATAATGTGTTATAATATACCACTTAAGTACATTATGGGTATATTATTTTGTTGTTACTCGGTCATAACAGGTTTCTAAGATCTTTTAAACAAAAAAAAAGTTTAATAATATCAATAATAATAACAATATCCTATAGGTCTAGACGTCTGATGACAGTTTTAACATGAAATATTGTATGGCAGAGAGAAAAGAGACTTGCGCAATCACACGTAATGCCTAAACAGTATACATACTACTTACAATCGACAATAAAAATATATTACATACTTAAAGGTAGGCACTGAGTTCGTAATTTACACACACAAAGGTTTTTTTTAAATATAATAACCTGCCATCCAACTACACCACCAATCTTGAAAACCCAACAAACCCAAATAATATGCCCAAATATAAAAGAGAATCACCAACCATTCAACCTAAATCTTACTCCTATGAACAACAATGAAACCCACTTATTCGATTCGACGTAAATCCATTTTAAATCCATTTAAACTTCTCCTCACAACTATTCTCTCAAGATTCATAGAAACTAAAAATGTTATCAATTAATATTATATAAAAATGATCTCCTCAACCTAACACGGTGTCAGGGCCTACTGATTGTCTAACTCTCACTGAACTCGCCTTAAATTTCCATTAATGGTTGGATCCTTTAGCAAAGTCTTTCGTCTCCTGTATGAGATTAGCAAATTTAGTTTACTATATTTTATTTCACTATATATTTACTCACATGTGATTATTGTAAAAATAATTTTTAGATTGTACAATTCTGAATTAAAAATGTAAGACTATTATTATAACATATTATTTTGTTATGGACATACCCGGCTCAAGGGGTAGGTAACATAGACCCGCATCTAGGAGGGAGGTGGCATTTTCAAAACAGTGAACATTTTATTATATTAGGGGCGTCAACATTTGTTTTTCCCTAGTGCACTAAATTTGCTTGAGTTAGCTCTGGACTTATTGGTATAAACTATTAGTACATATGTAGTATCAATGTATTTAGACTATAGAATCAATGTAGTTAAGTAGAACTAATAGGTAATGTGTTGAATATTAGAGAACTTTAATCTATGTTCAAACTTAAATTTAAGAAAATTATTTGTATTATATCCTAATGGACAAACGATATAACAGAAATAATGTTCTTACCTTTAAGTTTGATAATAATTCGATTCACTCTAGTATTTAAGCTTATAAATGATAACACTAAATTCGTTCTGATCAACTTAAATTTGATATGTTTTTAGTTATAAGGCGTTTACAACACGTTAACGCATGTGGCCATGTGAGTATGACGTCTACTTAAAGTTTCATGATATATAATATTATAAATGTGTTATTTTACATTTTTATTGCATTAATTCATAGTTTATACGATATTTTCTTAGTTTTGAGGACATACAATTCCTAGCCCTATACTTACAAAGAATATTGGCATAGCGATGGGTAATGCAGATAACTCATTGTTATTATCATCTTAATTAGTTGACTTTTATTCAAGTTAATTTTGGGAAAAAGTATCAAAATAAAATTCTATAGCATGGACGCCCAGTATACTTAAATATATTTTTTTATATTATCTTAAGCTCAGAGCTTAAATAAACAACATCTAAACCCTGTTAAGAAACTATTTTTACGGCCTCGTGGCTTGTGAAGTATCACATTTTAATTTTAAAATACTTTTGATACTCCTTTCCTGTCGGTTAGTTAAAATATAGTATCCATACCCACTTTCAACTGAATGAGGATAAAAATAAATACTCAAGTTATAACTCATTTCATATTATTATATTATGACTATTAAAATATTAACAAAATAACTTTGAAAAAAAAAGTCAGACTGAAATGTATATTAACTGTGTATAACTTACAAATGTATAGTTTATATTAAACAGTATATAAATTATTATAAAATATTAATACTGTGTAATATGTTAATATTTTACTACATACTTAACGGAAAATAATTTATTTTACTCTGAAATCACTGTAATAACTGTCTTATTAATGTTAGTAATTATTAATTCGTTTTATGAAGTAATAATAAATCATATAGATAAGTATATAAATATTATATTTTTAAGAATTTAATTTAATTTTGAACTATAATCAGTTGCCGCACAAATGTAGAGACTATTTAGGTACATGGACGTGATGCAGCATAAAATATGAAATATTTTATGACTACAGAATTTTTTTTTTGAGTTTTTCATATTTAAAAGAACTTTAAAGTGGATATTTCGCAGATGTTCTTTAAGCGCATAAGTTATCCAGTCCCAGCAAGGAGTAATTAAAAAAAATGAAACTCTAATATACAGTAAAAAAATAAACAATAGTGATCTAAAATGTATATAATATTTATATTAATGTGTTTAGTGTTATACATGGCTATTACTTGTTACCTATTTATTAATTATCAAGATTAACTTTAAAATTAAAGCAGTACATTATTTTAAATTATTACGAGTAGAAACTTCATAATGTAATATTACTTAAAATAGGATAGGAGTAACATTTAATCGTTGTAAGTTTCCTTGTGTGTATCGCTTCTAGAAATTTGTCTTTTAAAATAATAATACCGTCTACGTAGTTTATATGGATTGCACGAAACCTTATTTAAGTTTAAAAGATTTAAACTTAAATTTAAGTGAGCAACTTCGTTGATTACACTTTGACTTTGACTACATCACGAATTTATCTTGATAGAATAAAGCTACTAAATACTACTTAATATGGAAACAAAATGATTTTGATTACCTATTTACTAGGTATTTGCTATGCAGAGGCATAATATTATTATAGTATTGTCAAGACATTTATATTTTAACTTTAAACATAAAATCTATAAATTAATCTTTACACAATATATATTAATTGCGTTATCGATACTAGAGTGTACAGTAGTAGTACACAAATATTTTCAATTATACCTACCTAATGAATTACTTTTTTTGCGGTCTTTATATGACACATAATTAACATGTAAGTGTTTATGTTATTCAACTCTACGGATATTCATTACATTTTTCATTCTTGCATTCAATTTCTTGGATACGAACTAATTATTTTTCTAGGTCCAACAATAAAAATGCGAATATTACATGCTTGTCTTAACGCGAGGCTCATACACCTGAACACCCACTTGTCGTTCTTACTTCTTACTGCTGCTGGTTTATCTAACCTAACCGAGCTATGTTCCATTAAAGAGCATATCAACGAAGAGTGAAAACTTGCCTCCACAGTACTACACACAACTATAATACATAGTTCAACTAATTACACAAGTTAAACCAACGACGCACACCGGTATTTATACGATAAATATAAACTCAGTTGCGTGCTTATATACCTACTTTTCAAAAGATTTTAAATCTAGAAACTGTGTGACCATGGGCCCATGGTTGACCAAAAAAATGAATTTCTGAAAAAATAACTTGAAGAAGTCTTATTGCAGTAGCCGTTGGGTATCTCTTCTCCCGTAATATTGTAATAAAGTATAAACGAATAAACAATTTATTTTTGTCAGAAATGTTGTCACCTACTTCTTATGCAACGATTTGCCATCTCATAAAAAATCATCAAGTGCGGTTTTTTCTACCACAATCATAATGAAAAGCGTTTTCCAGAAAAGGTAATACAATTGAAGCTAATTGAAAGAAGACAATTTGAGCTCGAAAACCAGATTGTTGTAAGATACCTTATCTTATGGTTTTGATTACTGCTGGCAAGGTATATAAAACTAAACTTCGGTGTCTAATTTAAAATATAATAAAAATAATACAACCAAACAACACGCGAAGTACTAGAACAAGTTTGGCTCTATTAAAACAATTACCTATAAAATACTCTTATTATTTATGTATATTATAAGACTGCGGTAGTTGTAAAAGCACAGAATTTTAAATATTTGACAAAAAAAAAAATTAAACCGTTTTTTCTCATACTCAATAGTATCCAATTTAAAAAGCTTGTATTGTTGTTATATATATTAGCAAAACATGTTTTCGTAACTGAAATTTGACCTCTGTGTGTACAAGCTATTTAGCGTAGATTATAAGCACACTAATTTATTTTGCTTGTATGACTTCATTATCAGCAGCTTGAGCATTTGCACATACCTAAGTTATCAATTATAATGATTAAATGAAAAAAATATATCGGCGTTTTCGATGTTCAGCCAGCCACTTATATATAATAAGAACAAACTAATAACGTGCATATAATATGTCTGTCTGTATAAATATGATGTAGTGTAATAATTAACAATGCGAAAAAATGCACGTGCAAAGGGTAAACATTGTCAATGATAAGAAATTTATATTTTGTTTGTGACCTAGTGAACTAGTTTTTATTTGTTTTAAATGTTTGTATAATTTTCTACAGTTCCCCTTTCGACGACCATTAAATCAACTATCATATTATTATTTACTATTTTTGTCATATTATTATAATGTTACTCACGTGGTTGGGATGATGCGAATATCTTATTACTTTGGTAAATACTGGAGTCTGGAAGCTGACTAATATTTATATAATAATTACTGTTTTTATGAACAGAAAACTTAAACATCACGGTTTAACGGTTTATACGGATTGGTATTAATCGTTTCAATAATAATAAAATACACTATATTTATATACAAATATATATATATATTATATATATATATAAATAATGCATATAGGTAAAACATTTTATGTTTATATGCGAATGTAAATAGCTACTATAATTATAACCATTACAAATAACTGCAGTCTGTATAATAAATTATAATACATCTTACTAAATAGGTAAATTATTGTAGACAATAACTTATTTGTTACTATTATTAAAAAAACATTTTATAACATATCATTATTATTTTGGATAAGCACAGATAATAATATGATACATACTTGAATGGTGCGGTAAGTGGAGGTCATCGGGAATAACTCACCAATTTATTTTAAGCTATTACGGTCTTAAGAGAGAACATCAGATAAGGATGAGGCTTAACTTTATCCATTAAACGATTATTATATTTTACTTACTGATATACGTGTATCACAGAATATAAGCCGCAAAATATGCTTGTTTTTATAATATGTATATTATTATTACGACACGAGACATGAGTGTGAATGCGATGATAATAACATAATTTTTGCATGTGATTTGTTTTATTCTTTTTAAATGGCTACATAGTTATTATTTATTTATTTTTAGGTATTTATTTTGATTGTTGTAAAATTAAATACCATACAAGTCAACACATGTATTTGTAGGTAATTTAGAAAATATCAATAAATAATAATGTAAAATGAGTTACGACTTACGAATATAGTTGGATAGGATAGGCAAGATTGAATTAAGATTTGAATTTAAACAGGGGCAATTTTTCTCATATGTCTTTTTCAACGGGTAAAAAATCAAAGTGACGTACATTTTATTATTTTTATTTTTATATTTTATAATTTTCTAGTAAGAAAATGTCGAAAAAGTAAGTACTTTTAGAAATAATACTAATCCTCATGTTTGCAATTATGTTCTTATTAGGAAATTTTCCTAATATTATTGTTATTATTTAAACAAAATTATATTTTAGTATCTTAAATAATTGTATCATATTTATCTATATTAACTGTTGTAAATTTGTTCTGAATGTTTAGTCAATTAATCATGTTTAAATTCAAAATTGCATTAAATTATATGAAGGAACTAAAAATTAAACCTAAAATGTTCATAAAGCATAAAATGTCAAGATAAATATAATTTTCTAATAATGGTAAATACAGTTGAAGTTACTCAGGTGTGAATTTATCCAGAATTATAGTCAAATATTCCAAATTTATGATGTGCAGTACCTATGTCAGTTTTATTTCCTATGTATTACTGTAAATGTATAAGTTATAACTAGATTATATACTATACGTAAAGTTGAACGACCATCCTAGACAAACGTGAAAAGACTCTTGAAGCCCTTATATCTTTGTTCTATTTATGGTCATTAACAGTTTTGACGTTCAAAGTATTGTGTGGAAGAGAAACCATACTCATATGGAAAAATCCCTCTTCACACTACTCCCATAAACTTAACTATAGTATTATATATTGGTTCGATGATCGATGTTAACTACCGACAATACACGCATCCTTAAAGTATCAAAATTAAATAAGATTCTACGTTTTCTATGTCATCTGATGAATTACGTCAATATCTATGTCCATTGTATTATGTATTATAAATGCTTATATATTTATATATACATGACAGGGTCATGGAGAGAGAAAAGTGTCAAATCGATGGTGTATTAGGCGTGATTGTGGCAGGGATGAGGATCTGATAAGTGCGTTGAAGGTTTCACTCAAAGTTTCCGAGCAGCTGTTTTCGACAAATGGGAATTCATCAACTCACACAAGAATAAAACAGACACACACACACACACACACACACACACACACACACACACACACACACACACACACACACACACACACACACACACATAGGTATATATTGTATACACGACAATGTAATTATGTGAAAGCTGTACATCCACGTATACACCGGAGAAGTGGGGAGCCGTAAATCGTTTTTGCGAGTGACGTTTGCAAAATAAGGTGTTTTTCAATAAATGCAGCCATCACACATAATATAAAGATCTTATCGTATTGATCCCGGTTAACAACTTGAAAGGGTAATTTTTGATAATTAGTTTATGATTATAGAGAACCACGATCATTTGCTAATGTATAATTTTCTTTCAAACTATCTAACTTCAAATTAAAATACAGTAGTTGTTTTCAATGTTGTGGAATGGTGGTACAGCAAATGGAGAGCCAGTGAATATTATAGTTAAAGTGTGCTTGTGCACGATAACAACATAATATATGGTGAGATGCTTTGTAGTGTATTCTAACAAAAAATGTACAATATTGAAAAGTGATATATATATATTATATAAATGTATCAACCACCCACACGCTTGAATCGGTTTCGCGTACAGGGTAACCTTCGCAAGCTTGCGAAAAAAGTAACCTCTGCTTGCGATACTACAGTTGACGATAATGTTTCCCGTCTTCGTGTGTATTCAACCTGAATTGAAGTTACTTAAAATAACGCTATACGTAGGTACTTAAATCACTGTATAATAGACACATATGTACAATAAATATTATTTTAAATATTAATTAGTATAGGTAACACTAAAAAGTAGGTAAAGTGTGTTATTATAATATCAGACAGCCTTAACTTATTCGTATATTATATATTAATATCAGACGATTTTATCCCTTTCAAAATTGTTGAAGATTTAAGAACGTATTAAAAGTTAGCTGTTAAAATACCCTACAGCCTATAAAATAAAAAAATACATTATTATAACTACACAATATACACAAAAATAAGTATAATAATAATATGTGTAGTAATTAAACTTAAAAAATATATATTATTATTGAAAATTATTATTATTATTATTATTGATTATCATTTATCAGCATATCATAGTTCATAATAATATACAATATGTTAAGTTAATTTGTATATCTTATATTATAAAATATCAATAATTAGTAAAAACCAAAAATTTACTTTTAAATTGTAATAATAGATAAAATTTAGTTTTTAATGGTTAAAACTAGGTTCTCCTGTTATTTGTTTTTTACCATAAAGTATAAATATTACTATTGAACGAACCTACCTATACTATTATATTATATAAAATATCAATCAAATAGTACCTATTACAATATTATTATTGTAAAATAAATGATTTTCTGTTTGTATTTGTTTTTCTTATAACGATCAAGTGAATAAAAAATTACTCCAGCTGTACGATGTATGCATGTTAATACATGAAACAATTATTTTTCGGGGGACGAGGTGACCGAGTGGTCTGACTCTTCCGCTGCGACGCAGCCGGTCGCGGTTCGATCCTCGGCCACCGATGGGCATTTTTCTCCGGACAAGTCGCGGTGACCGGAGAGCAAGTGCTGCCATCCCCCACCCCCGGGGCATGGCAGAAACCTACGGGTGCCCCATTCGAAATTCTGCCAAAACAAACACACACGTGTTCCCCCTACCGTTCCAAAAACCTACAAACCATCAATACAAAAACCTACAGTACCTACTAATAGCTAATGGCCACAGTTGCCGGGCTCAGGATCAATTAAAAAAAAAAAAAAAAATATTTTTCTTCTTGTCACATGATTCTGCACTAGTGCAACTTTACTCACGTGTTAGTGCGTGTGCAATAATATTTAGTATTATACTTACTCCTATATTATTATGTTTTATACTTGTATTCTTTGTATCGGTTTTGTGGGGGGTCAAAGATGTGGATAGTATATAAACATTTTTAAGTACATTTTAAAAGGTATCTAGATTTAAAAAAAAACATCATGATTATGTATATAATCGTCGATCAATATGTGTAATATCATTAGGTCTTACACGCTTCGTAAGAAATAAAACGACATATTATTTTCGTTCTGCAGAGAGAATAATATTATACCAGGGGGTAAAATTTAACTGGGTCAAAAATCAAAATACACGGTTCCGCCGGTAAGGCAGAGCAATTTGTGTGAAAAGCAATACGGATACGTATTCCCTGTCCACCCGCCCCACTAATGATTTATATACTTATAGTTTAATAATAATAAATGGACATATAATAGAAAATAATTTTGTAATAATATCCACGTCCGAAATTCTTAGTGGGTGTAATGGTATTACAAGAGTTGTACTTACGCATATTGAATTGTTCACATGAATATAGAAATGTGTTGGGGTAGAATATAATATAATATAGAAACGTGTTTACAATCTTCATCGAGCGATGAATCCTAGGATCATCAGTTGTCTTATAATTTGCTGCGAATTGACTTCCTGAATTAATATAGTTCTACATTAGGTACTAAGCTATTTCAGATGGGTGTCATATCGTATGTCAAAACTTGTATTTCGAGTTAGTAAGATTTAACAGTATAATATTATTAACTATATGCTTAAATATATGCTTCTTTATTATTTTTAAACCCTTATAAAAATTTACATTTAATTTAAAATTCTGGAGATACATCTATATAGATATACATTGTGCACAATTATAGAACACCTCATTATTTGAGTATAATCTAACCAACAAACGGTCTATAAACAGAAGTAAATTGTATAGTTACAAGTAATATATTTATAGAGTCCTCCTATCAACGCGGGAGAGGGCATAATATTATCCACGTGATGTTGTAATAATTAATTTTTAGGTATTTCAATTTTAAAATAAATGATATCACACAATGATAAATATTACATAATATCACAAAATAGGTTTGTTTGAAAATAAGCATATCCAATAAAAATCACTATTTCGTGAAAAAAAATCTTCTTGAAACCGTGTGTGTAAAACTGATACTATACTAATTTATTTCTATCTACTACTAGTATTATGGGCAATTTGAGAATTACCTCTCTTTTTTTTCATAAAAAAATTAATAACTCTCAATTCTTACGATTTGCCACAAACCTTTCAAAACACCTTTTCTTATTATTGTCAAATTTTTTTTTGGTGTCACCGTCACTATTGGCTCCATTGCCAAAATAACAATATTGTTAAAACGTATACCTAACCTAAACCTAGCCGATATTTTAAGTACTCTATTTCAGTGAATTTGCACTATCAATAGTAAATACTAAATACATTCATATTATATGACAAATATCATAAGATGAGTAATGAATAATACATTATATCGTCATTTCGGCACTGAGTAATGGTTAGAAAAATATTCATGTTTCGTTCCCACGTAGTAGACCTAGAAATTTGTTTCTCATGAATTTTGTAGAATAGCAACACAGGAGCCGGAGGAGACATGGTAAAATGTGAGTCATTTTTACTTGGAACATACTCTCTCTAACCTAATAAGTGAACATCAAAAATCAAATTGATAAGTCGACACGCATAACTCTTTATACTCCGCTGTGAAATCGACGTAATAGCTTTTTTATGCTACTCGAAATCAAGAAAAACCTTTTACAAAATACATAGTCTCAAACATGTTATAGATGTTTCAAATTGATCCCATATGACATGTGCGGCATACCATGGAAAAAGATGATTTAAATTAAAAACTGATTTCTTGATCCCTCTTATTTGGACAAAATATTTTTTTACTTAATTTTTTACTAATTTTTTTTTCCATGAAATTCACACTTAATTATATAGAAGAATTACATTACAGTGTCCCATAGCTGGACGATTTCCCTCATCTTGTGCTTTGCTTATTGTTTTATATTATTACTAGCTGATCCCTTGCACTTCGTTGCCTGTTAAAAATGCCATCTCTATATAAATAGACTTGATGGTGATAATGCGAGTAGTTTATTAACAGATAGAGTTCTCACTGTAACCCAAAAATTTAAAAATAGATTGGCGCAATTATTTTACAGACACTTTAAGTTAAAATTTGGACTAAATATTGAAACCAAGTGTAACAATTTTAGTTATTTTGTTGTAATTTAAAATTATTATTCGTGGGCATATGAAATTTTTAGAGTTTATTATAATTATATTGTATACACACACAATGACATTTTCAGATTTAATTTTTTTGGTAAAAGTGAATTTAATCTACTGTTGTAGGTACACAATTATGCCTTATGGTTTATATAGCAAAATAAATTTACAGTTGTTTAAAATGAAATTTTGTTCAACATTTGTGATAACAAAGACGTAGGATTGGACAACGTTATTCCATGGCAAGAAGATAATCGTCGCAGCAATGCACGTGGTCGAAACCCGCTGTAAAGCTGTTTATATCGTCGTGTCGAACCTGCTTGGACCGTGGATCTCGCAACAATCGATTTGTACCTTTTAATCGATGGATGGCCTAACCAGATAACCTAACCGATTAAAAAGTACTTCTCATAACCACCTAAAACGACATTAGTGGTGAAGGTGAAGGTAAAGTTTGCTAGTCAGTTAAATGTCTGTGCGAGGACGATCCGCATTGCAGCCTTCGACCAGGCTTCTTCGAGGCGTTCGACCCATGTCTAGTACGTCAAGTCGTCTCCTAAGCTTATCAATCAATTCCCACAACCCGAAATCGTAACTGATCGGTCAATCGTGGAAAACACTTCACGGCTAGTTACCGAAGTTAGCAATTCGGCATTTGACGGCATGTAGCTTTGTACAATACTACCTTAAATCTGAAGGTATCAAGATTATAGTACGTTCACAGTTGTATTATAATTATTATTTTGCTTATTTAATATTGTTAAAATAAGTCAAAACATTTCAATGAAGTATAATATTAATTGACTTTGTCGAATATCCAAACGTAGTATTTTTTTCACGGTATTATGTTACTCTGTACAACTGTAATAATAATATACCATGACCGAGTACGGGTAGCTATACAAATTGTTTCTTTTTTACTTATAGTGATAATATAGATACAGTTTTTAAATTTTCCAAATAAAAAAAAAAAAATTAAGTTACATAAAGACGTTCAGGGAGTCTTAAAAATTAATATGTTTTTCTAGGCCATACAAATTACTTGAAAGTTAAAAGCAATCATCCGTTTTCCTTGTCTATCGCGTAACTATATTAATTTAAGATAGCAATAATTATAAACTGCAAACTGCCGAGCTTATCTATCTGCAGATCAGAAATTACGACTCTCTTGATTTATAATAATAAAAATAACGGCTTTCAGCCAACGACCGTAGATATATTTCGTCGATATGTCTTGTGCAACGAGCCAAAACGAACGCTGTAACTCGACTTCTTACATTAACACTTTGCGTAATCTGATGTTTGCGTTTGCATTTCTATACCCTTTGACTATAAAATATAAATAAATGACTATTGTGTGACGTTTTCTACACTAGCAGTCGATCGTAGTACCTTCGATGTCTAAAACGTATAATAGGCCCCTATAATACAAATACTTAAATATGTACTTGCTGGTATATAAATACATTTCTTTAAGTATATGACAGAGTATGTATACAACTCATTTAATTTGGTGTTACAAGGTATTTCAGATATTCATCCCATTTTCGAAGTAGTTTTCGTTTTGTTACTGACATTGATATATTATAAACTTAAAGGTTAAAAGAATTTCGAACAACAAAATGCAAGTTATTTTGTCTAACATTTGAAAAAAAATCATATTCCACGCTATACCACTCAGCGCCGACTCGCGTTTAATAATATTATGCATGGAGAATAATGTTTTCTATTGCAAGCCAATATTCTAATTCCTAGGATTTATGTAATAACCATAGTAACCATATAGTAACAACCTAAAAAATAGCCTAATTTAATGATTTTGTAAATATTGCAAGTGTGATTATATCATGGTTTTTTTTTAATAATTATTATTTTTGGACTTGCGTCATTTTAGTTAGCGAGAACGGTAGTATATTATATAGACACAAAAACTCATTTTACCGGGTTTAATCAAAAAAGTGTGGAGCCACAGTCTGTTCGTATCTTTACGAGTACACGTACAACCTATATATATATATATATATATATATATTATATATACATATAAACCTATAAGTATACACTACAAACGCCGAGAGAAAATAGAGCATAGACAATACACGCTGTTAAAAAGGATCGTATCGCCGTAATCATCAATGTATAATAGTTTTCCGCAATCGTCATTTCCACGTCAAAAGCATTTTTTCCCCTTTGTCTCGACTGAACGCAATATACGTATATATATATTTTACAACGGTCTTCGGAACGGCTGAAGTGTACACTACTCGTATACACTGGATATATATTATATCTTTAATCTCGCTCTGTTTTGTAGAGGGACATATTATGGGGCTTCGTCGAACACACACACATGTACGTTATATAATATAAGTTCGAGTCGTCAGTGGAATTTTAATTTTTTTTCTCTCGGTTTCAAACAATCCTACTCAATTTCAACAATTCATTTTGTTTTTAAGCCTTTATTCAGTGCCAAAATAAATTCATAATATACACAATATCAGATCAAGGCTGTATACAGATAATATAATAAATATCAACTATTTGAGATGAACATCTAAAATGTGTGGTTAATATTTCCCTATTTTATGATAAACATATAGTATGACTAACCTCAACTTTTTTTAAATGCCTGTTGTTCATTTTATAGTTAATATAGTATTATAAAAATAACATTTAAATGTATTTAATTTGATAAGTAATTTTTTTTTCTTATTATGTATCTCGACTGTTGCAGCCCGACAACTATAACGTAGGAACAAACTTATAGGTAAAAGGTATAAGTTATTATAGTTGTTTTAATTAGTAAATTTTTTTCTATTGTTTATACGAGTAGAAAGTAAATTTTGACTTAAAAATGTATAACTTTTTATGTTTTTGAAGGGTTTACATATCATACTCTTCAAGAAGCACTGAAGTAGACCTGGAAGTGCTTACCTTGTCATTGAAATCAAGAAAGTACACTATGGTCCCAAAATAGTCGGTTAGGTTACTACTACGGACAACTGACTTTTGACAAATTATCGCGAAAAAATACTCGTGATCAGAGATCATAATGTGTCAAATGACATATTATTACGAATATCAAAATATAATGATATTGTAATGTAATTCGTCTATTGGTCGTTTCTCCCCGAGAATAGCAGAAAAATATTATCTATAAAGAAGGGCACCGAAGTCGCGGCGTTGTGTTCGTTTCGTCGATCGATCGGCGGCAACAATTTCGAAACGTCTGAGTGTGCAAATAATAATCGCGATACTATAATTATTATGCACGAGTAGAGTCATGGACATATTATTATTAACTACATATATCTAAATGAATAGAAACCAGTTCTGTAATCACTCCTACACCTATCCCACACGGCATACGTGCGTCCGTCTTTAAGAGTCACGTAAGCCATCTCTTGTACCGTATTTTATAATAATAATAATAATAATATAGCGCGTTACAATGACAACGAAAACCGCGTATTCAATAATCTCAAAACTTTCTTAAACATATACACGTATGTCAAATATAATGCTATGATTATGATATTATTATGAATATAATAGTAATTATAGTCGTTTGATTTATTAATATATTACGAGAACGTTATTGCGTGGTACCTGCATTTCAATGGAACTGCGTTTAATTCATCTATACAGCTAGAACACTGCACTTTATATTAATATTATGTATTACGATACGTCGTATTGTATATATTATAATATATACAATATTATTTATTTACATGAATTGGACTACAGTATTATGCAGGTTGTATAGTTACAGCTACATAAATGTTTTAGAAACTCAAATAAACCTAATACTGACGAGAAGACAAATTAACACTGGTACCGCTGTCGTATTGATGGTTAGGTGGTTTCCCCCCTACGTGGAGTTTGGGTACTATTATCCGTTTGCATGTATTTTTTTCGAAATTTCTTATATGTTTTGTGCAAGTTAAATGTATTTGAATGTACAATGTACATGATAATATTAGTAGAAATTTGAACTTACCAGCGCATAAAGTTTCAATAGCAAAATAAATATATTAAAAAAGTTAAAATAACCAATATAAAACTATATCTATCGGAAGGTAGAAATTGTTTCTAATAAAGCAAGTTTTGTTAATCTGTTTTCTCAACATTGATAATTCATATATGTATTATATGAATAGATAATAAAATTATATTACTTTTGTGTATGTTTATTATAATTTATATTTACAATCTATCTTTTACTCATCCCATATTATGCTTATTGTGCATAATACCTACATATTAGATCATGTGTATGCAAGTATAATACAACATGCTACCGAAAACTGAAAACAATTTTAGTGACTGATTGCACACAAACTGATGGAATCAAATCTAACAAATAAAGGATTTTAGTGGAGATTTCATGTAGGCGGGTATTGTTAATTATGTAAAATATATATTATTACTTTGTTGAATCTTAAAAAGTGACTGGAATGTCACTGTCATCTGTCACTCGTTGTCTTTTGAAAATATTAATACAATCCTCTGTAGACTTTTTTAACCCCTCTCCCAGGATACTGCCTGAGATTTAATCAGTGTAAATCCGTATATTTTAGGGTAATGGCTAATTATATTTCGATCAAACAACATATATACATTTAAAAATTGATGCCTATTTCAGATTTGATGTATAATTATCTGCACGAATTTTGGTTCTATTGATTAATTTCTTGAAATTCTGCTGTCTTCCAAGTGCAGCTCTATTCATTATAATGTTTGATATACAGACTGCAGTACATATATTGTATAAAAATAATCAATAGCCATACTATGTATAATTAATGACAAATAAAATTGCTCCTTCGTCATTTATTCATAGTTTATACTTGTATACGTCTAAAAAATGTGAACTCCGAGTTAGAAAACCGTTAGAAGCTCATCCCTGTTACAACGTTTATTATATATTATTATTTTACGATGTACAGACTCGAAACGAATCCGCAAGTATGTTTATTAACAACTGTTATATATACCGGTTTTAGGCGAGGAACTAAAAAAAATCCTTCCATCCGCAAACTTTCAAATTCATCGTTCTACAGTATTAACTATTAAATATAAACTATATAGATAATATTTTAATTATATTCCGTATTTGTACACGATACACAAACTACGAACACTACATAGCGCATTGTAATAATAATAAGTACCAATACATTTGGATGTATGATTTAATTGTGTTCAATATTTTATAGTCGATAGATAGTCCCGCAGAATGCACTACTTAGTATTTTTTCATAATATATGTGGATAGCTGATGTTGACTAAGATGATTAAATTTACAATTCATTTAAAATATAATACAATATGCCCACACGCTCTCTATCGATGAGTAGGCAAGTGAAAGCTGCAAACCTGCACTGCCACACCATTGCAGCAGCAATACACTAAACACTACATATACATTATATATTCATTCAAATACTAAAGTCTAAAATTTCAATAATAATTATAAGTTGCGTGATTTAGTTTAGCGTATCATCACAATTAACTCTTATGAAAATCTTTATACTCTATACTATAGAGTCTATAAAATAGGGTTATTTTCATAGATCATAAGTATTAAGTAACCATAATCAAGTTTTCTATTAAATCAATAGGTGTTTTAAGAGCAAAAATGATATCTTACGGAAATTCTAGTGAGTACAGCCTTATAGGTAACGTAGATTCCTTAAATTAATTTATTAACTTACCCAAAAACTAATCCAGAATTAATTTAATTAATGATATTTTTACAATATGCATAAAAAATGTTGGGGAGGAAGTGTAGTCACAATTAGAGCCATTGATGACGGAAAAAATTCACTCACTAGTCAGTAGTCACTATACATACCATTCTATTGTAGCATTGTTGTTTACATAAATTGATTTGGAAAAAATATATATATTTTGTAGGTATAATATTGTAAATTGTGTATAATTTAATATACGAGTACATGACTAACCACTAATAAGCATATTCAATAAAAAAGATAGAAAAAGTGTTTTGATCTATGTTAAATATTGTAATTAGTAGACATTTGACAGGACAAAAATAATACGAATATTTCACGTTTTAAAATAGGTGCGCTGGTATACCTACTTACTTACTTCCCAACGATTATTATTATCATCCCAAGCGTATTTGTTAAGTTTTCAGTTTTTTTTTCAACGAACGCGGCTTGTACACATTAGTATAGTATTTAAGTGTATACACATGGGTGTGATGTAGATAATGAATTATATATTTATACTTCTTATACTCGTTTCACAGTTGCAATTCCCCTTTAAATTAATATATCGCTTGTGTTAGCACTGATTTGATTTGAAACTTCATATTTGCAGTTTACAATATTAAACAAAATAAATCAAAATACCTACTCGTAAATCACCCATGAATTATAAATGTATATTATTATGGTTTATTAAAACAATTCATTCGATGTGAAAAATACAATAATGTGTGTAAGTTGTTTATATGATTGTAATAATATAATGAGAAGAAAGTAAAACGACGAGTATCGATTGATCAACAAATAGGTAAATTAGTAAAAATTCAATGGAAAAAAATCGAAATGAATATTGCGACATCCGTCAAAAGCAAGATTGATGACAACGATTTGATAACATATGATAGGTATTTGTCTAATGCATAATAAACTATGTAATTACTATGAATAAATTGTTAGGTATAAAAATGTAGGTATAGTTCATTATATAATACATGTGCGGTATAACAGGTATATATTATAATATTCAATGTGTGCTTTTGGACAGTTCCTAATCATATATAGACGATTTGAATACATCAGTTTATTTTAGCTATAACTAATATTATCTACTTACTTATAAATAATTCAACTAAATTTTTTTATTTTATGTTAAGAGTAAAATGTTACAGACCTATGCAACTGTATTCAGTTATCTATCGTGTTATCTTTAAATTGCCTATTAAAGTAATTTATACAACCATATGCAGCTCACGAAATAACCATGTAGTTCAGTTGTATTTTATAACTTAC
Source organism: Myzus persicae (assembly GCF_001856785.1). NCBI lineage: Eukaryota > Metazoa > Arthropoda > Insecta > Hemiptera > Aphididae > Myzus > Myzus persicae. The sequence goes on from NW_019104000.1 coordinate 821,096, forward strand.
TCTTGACAAAAAAAAAATATAAATATTTAATAACCTATACATACAAAAAAAAATTCAAACTAATTTAAGAGTTAAATATAAAAAAACACTTATACAAATAAATGTATTAGTAGTGAGCGCGTAATACAAATAGTCGTAAATTGTTTTATACCTCATTGATGCTGTGAGAGTAACATTTAAAACAGTCTGTCCCTTGGTATCTAGTACCAGTTCCAGTATCCGTATGTATCTCGATGGTTTAAAAGTGATAGGTCAAAAGAACTGTTTTCTATTGAAACGACTGGGAGGATTTTCTGATATAATTCTTATATACCAGCGGTTGGCAATACATACGGATGGATGTGTCTTCTATTATTTGCATATGGACATTAGAATGGAAAGTATCTGATTTTGGACATATTATTATAAGGTATTATACATATAGTAATTGGACTTCAGCCAAAGATCTTTCGACTGGAATGGATGGGTTATACAAACTATACCTATTTAATGGTTCAATGATCAGACTATTGGGTTGGATGACGAAGATAGGTTAGATTTGGATGTTTGAATTATAATCTAAGGCTGGATAATCGAGTTGATGATGTAATAGAAGAGAGTATACACAGAAACAATAATAATGATAATAGTATTGTAAAATATTATGAGTCATTAATGTGTAATTTTATGACTATTATAATTCGTAAAAGAAAAAAAGTAAAAAAAAATTAAATTTACACCATTAAAATGTAGTACCTGTCTATCTATAATACGAAAAAAATGTAACAAAACGCGATTTTTACGGTTTTTGGGTAAATTATTATAATGTACTATAATAAACTGTTGTATATATTTTGCATAGCGTGACGATGTGACTTTCGTATCGTTGTTATATTTTGGTATTGTAATCGTAACGTGACATGGAAACAAAAAATATTCTAAACTGCGAGGAGTATAAAATAATCGATTCTTTTTTTTTGAAATCTCATTTTACCAATGGTAGATAAACTGATAATTTCATAGGTAGTTAAAATAATAACGACCTCTAATACGTATATCCAGCTTATTTTTAAAGTAAATTGAAATTGAAATAGCGAACTATGTAAATATAGGAAATGTACAAACTAAAAAGTACAGTTGACTTAATGAAAATAAAAATAATTCGTAACATTTATGTTCACAAATTCCACTTTTAATTTTTATTTATTTGATGTATGCTGTGTGCATGCAAGTTAACTACATCCTGCATAAATGGGTGAAGAGTTATTTTCCAACAATATTTATGTAAGTTCTTTGAACAAAAATGGGAATCCTTAGAATATAGCTCTGGGGTTTTATCGATTCCACCGTTTTAATATCAATTCCACCGTCTATCAATTCTACCCGATATTTATCTATATTTATTCCGTCAGCCATCAATTCCACGGAGATTTGTCTATGTTGATTCCACCAAATAGCTCTAGTCCTTTACGATTATGTAGAGTCTATACCTAGCCCTTTAGTTAATACTAATAATAAACACATTGCATACTTGATACTTATTGTAAGCTTAATAATATACTTCGCTATGCCCAATATAATAATATGTAGGTACCTACTGTTAAGTACAATCTTCGAGCTAATCATTAATTTAATTGCGAGGTGGAAAGAAATCAATGCACTGCCAAAGATACGAACCTAACGAATCCTTACAAAACGTATTAATAATTAAGACTATAAATTTTTTTTTTTGTTTTGCTATTATTCTTATTGACGCAACACATTAGAAAAGTAAGTAAGTAAGTCTTTCTAAATTCTCTTTCTTATTTTCTTGTAATAATATATTAGTTATTATTTATTAAAGACTACACATTATAAAATTCTATATTCTCATCTTTCTCTGTTTTTACTTATAATTAATACAGGGAATCTTGTTTTTGACGAGAACGAGAAGCATGTTTTTTTTCCAAACATTTTAATCAAAAATTAATTAATACTGTAATAATAATCTGATGGTTTCCAGAAATATTCATGTCATACATCTTCGTTTTTTAATCACAAAAATCTATTACACAATACATAAGCCTTCTTAAAAATCCACGCATGTTACACATAAAATATATAAATATATAATAATAGACGTGTACATTATATTATGTACATAATATTACGAACATAAGCAAATATCAAAAGAAGCCATTTTACATAGATCTACAATATGGAAGCATATGGAACATCGACTTAACGATTGAAGCTCATACTGTTATTAACGGTTTTTTATTTGTTGCTATAACCTACCACGACGTGATGCGTATATTATAATATATAAATATACATCCCCTTAGTATACCTAATAATGAAAATTGAAAACCACAGAAATTCGTGCCGTTACGAGAAACGTGTACATATACACACTTAATGATACAATATTATTTTAATACACGTAGGACGACGTTGGTAATATTTCGCAAATTATGCCCATAATAAGATTTGCGTGATGCCCTGGGAAACTGCATATGAGGGTAATAATAAAAATAATTTTTGAAAATTGATGTAAATTGAAATTAATGTATCACGCATACTTTAAGGTGACATATATTATGAGTATAATACTCACTCGGGACACTCGTTATCGCAGTTGGTTCTGTTGTAGTTTTTAAGAAATTATACTTATAACAAGATCTTTGCACCCGATGTAATTAAGAATCATGAAAAATAAAAATATAATATACAATACTCAAAATAGGTTAGGTACTATAATACAATACAGTTCTACGTTCTACTCAATCGCAAGATTTCGAAATATTCAATCTAAACAGTAAATAATAGGTACCTACCACGCATTTAGGTATCCCATAAGTAGGTACATATTATCTATATTTAATAACTATAATAATTATTAAACACTATTATTTCTAATTGGTTTTGCAATATTGATATTTTTTGATTATTTGACATATAATTTAACAGACTCACACCAAATATAACAGTTGTGAATAACACACTCATTTTTATTAGGGAACCTATAGATATTTATTATACTTAGGTAATATCTACAACCTATACTTTGTCCAGAGAGAAAACGGTTTTGCGCATGCCTCCGCGTCACTGCTCAATTAAAACCGGTTTACCTATGGTGGGGTGACGCGCGGGGGAACCAGATTTGGTTAGGTAGGTTAGGCGTGTTCTTTGGCTGAACAGAGTATAGAGTAAAATCGAATCAAGAAAAACATTCAATATAATACGCATGCTTGTCAATAAAAAAGCTACGAAGAACTAGAAAAAAGAAACACGAGCGATAGACTCGTTCATGTAAAGTTAAAAGTTTGATGGTTATATTAAAATTATTTATTATTTGTTAAGTACCAATGGCCAATAAAAACCATAGGCACGACAAAAAATATTTCGTGTGAGCTTGAAAAATATACCAAAAGTTTACTGAGTCCCTATGGGCCAAGACTACTATAAGAAATATACAACTGCGGCCATTGTCGACAAGAAAAAAAAATGGTATAATATGACAAAAACAAAATAACCATCATGGCTAACATATTGGTATACGTATATATATATATATATGTTTATAACATATACATTATACGTCATTAATCATTATTTATTTATTTATTTAATTTTAATTTCATACATATATACATACATATGAATACTGGGCCCCACTGAGAGAACTCGTGTGGGGGCCCAGGAGTTCAAAGATAAGTTCGATTATAATAAGCTATTTTACTTTGTGAATATTGAATTAGTGCGGACTGTGTGTAATTCGTGTTCAATATTAATTGAACCCGAAATAGTGGCTATACGATATTATCTGAGCGGTGCTATTAGTTATTTCATGTGTTTGTCAATGTCACACGTGGGCTGATATAGGCTGATATAATATGAGGTGTATAAAAATAAAAGTGCGTCGTTGTCACAACACATTGCCTTGTTTTAGTAAATAAGTAGATTATACATTATCGACAAGTTCAATATAGTTAAATAAAACCGATAGATATCGTTTTTATATCGTTAAGTTAATTTGATTGAGCTGTTAAAAAATTATGGTATCTACCAAAAACAATATTATTCAATAGATTTAGTTTTATGAATAATTATTATTTGTTATTTGGACATCTGATATTTTTCAATAATGGTCGATTACGGTGTGGATGCTACACAATATATATTATATATAACGTATAATATTATTAGGTATATTAAAATTATTTTGCATTCCATATCATTCTAATCCCTAGCAACGAACCACACCCATATCCGTTATTTGCACTCATCGCTGAATGCTGATGATCCATTATAAGACGTATAATTTATGAATAGAAATATACGTTTTAGCAGAAAGCGTATGCCTAATATATAACACAGTTTATGGAATATAATATGGTGTGTGTGAGTAATGGGTACGTAAGAAGCGAATCACGGTGGCCACCCTATTTATACCCATAATAATAAATATAATACCATTATATTTCAGTACGATTTATGCTCTAATAATAAACTGGAATGGGACCTATTATATTGTACAATAGAGCCCAGAAAAAATGAATACCTATGACCATACTGTTCTGTGTTTATAGTGTCATATGTACAACTGCAGCACTATCAAGAAATGCATAAATGCTTACACTGTACTCGTATGGTACACGGCGTGTGTGGTATCGTACTATAATAATGTATTGGGTAAATATTGGGTAACATTACTAACTTTTTGGGACTCGGCAAATGGTTTTTGTCATAATATTTATAGTAAGTACTAAGTAGTAGATTTAACTTACGATTATAATAAATTGTATAATATATATTTAAAACTTTGTTCGTTAAATGCACCAATTGTCGTATTGGATTTTGCGAGTTAATCATAATAATATACTACTGTGAGTTTGTGAATAGTTTTTTTGATTTATTTTTTCCGCAGATAATTTTTTTTAATGAACGCTACAACATTGTCTCGCAGAATTGTATTGTGTACACTGTACATACTCACGCAGAACGGTACAGTGGTTATATTAATCATACGCTCACCTGACAGAATCGTTGGTTCAGATATTGTTATTGTTATTGTACAGTCGATTGGTAGGAATATCTATAATAATGTAATTATACATTATACGATCGACACTCAGTTAAAGGTAAAAATTGTATAATAATATCCGATATCGTATTTTATCGATGGAAACGTCAGAGTCCTGTAGTCTGCGTGACTTCTAGTAAACAATACTATAAACTGTTCAATAGTCAAATATAAATAACTTTTATTTTGTTAGGTTAGGTTACATCCATAATTATATATGCGGTATAATAATTAATTAATAAATATAAAAGATTAACCAACGGACATGATACGAGCACTCGTCAGTCGTCAGGCTTCACTTATCACTTCAACTTAGAGACAGACAGACCGTATGAAATTGTATAACATTTCAAAGCAATTATTGAAAAACGATTCAGAGTAAAAATAATTTTTATTAAGAGACATATTTTCCTTACATTGGCGATGGTATTATTTCTTTAGCTTAACAAAACTACAATACCATACCTAATAAAAACGACCTATTCAAAGATTCAAAGTCCTTTATTTAAATTTTTAAAGCGCTTCACGTATGTTTTGTAACATTTCGATTGCCTTTTCGGAAAACTGAAAATTTGTCTGACTATATTGCGTCCCGGAATTATCTTAATAACCTGAACTCTTAGTTTAACCCTATTGTACACTTTATAATATATATGTAACAATTTAATGTTGAAAAATGCTATTCTATGTTATTTGTAAAGCATCGCTCCTCTCTTAATTACTCATACACGATTAACGGTTCAATCACAAAAGATACCACGTGACACGTATTGAAATAATACGCATTACAGCTTTAAAAAGCTTGGTTTCGTAATACGTGTATCAAATGAGTTCAATCGATATTCTTCAAAAAATATTTATTGCTCACTTTTCCGTTCACTATTGGAGTATGGATCCTGTGGCACTCTTACATGGTTAATGACTTCTACCAATTAGAACGTATTCAGAGACGATTTTTATTTTTCACAGTGGTTTTTTTAAGAAATAAATCATCCACTTTGTGACCTTATAACTTAGGAATCAACAAAATGAATTGATCATCTTATTAACAGACAGAAGAGTTGACACTAACTTAGAGTTTTGAGTTTTTGCAAAAGCTGGTGAATGACAAAAATAACCCGTTGGACCGTAAGATAAGGTTGGCTAACGCGAACACCACTCATCAAAACTGATGACATTTGGTGACACTAGATTAATAATTACTATATTATACTAAACTATAGAATGCTTCGTATTTTTTTTTTATTTAATATCATTATTATTATATATAATTATGTATTGTATTGTACTAACTATTGAAATTGAAATATGCATTAAATTGTTTTATATGGCTACGCCCGTCAATAAAAATAAATAATTAAATAAATAACGACAGAATCATTGTATTTTGGTAAATGCCACACCTTGAATATAATTATTTATTAGTTGTATATTAAATAGTGTGTGTAGAATTGCATGTTATAAAAAACACATCAAAATACTATAAATTATTCAACTGTTTATTGATATTATTACAATAGTTATGATGCTATTAATGTATGTTAACATCTCTAATTATTAGTTATTGCGTATTCTACCTGTTACCTGTTAATTTTATATTTTTTAGAGATGGTTTTTCTATTGATTGGTGTGCCCTATTTAAAATTTCAATGTTCCTAAAACTGGTATAATGTTCAATTCACTTGGAACTTGAAAACAAATTAAAATAATAATATAACTAATAAACATATGATGCAATATTAAATTATGTTATATGTATTTAGATAATAAGACAGTCCAAATTCTACTATCTATATACTATACAAACACGAGTATATGTGCAAAATGACAATAAAATAGTGGTAATTGTGTGAAGTTAACGAAATAAAGAACATACATTCTAAAAACTAAACGAAGAGTGAGTCGTAAGATGCAAAGTGTTTACTGTTTACAACATAAACATTAACAATCGATTTTTGGTGATAGACATACACTTTTCTCCTACAGTTCCTTTCAGCCGTCGTTCCACACGTGTGTCATGAGTTACGGGCTCCCTGAATGATGATTAATGGATGCACACACTCGTTTCATATTGTCAAACCACAAAAGTTATCCCTAAAAATCCACCCACCTATCGGCCATCATATAAGATATCTGAGACGACTGCCTCTTAAATGTCACTTAAATGCAGTGCCACTGTTGAGAGTTTGGTACCATGGATGCCATCCAAGGGATTCTCTGTACGTATCGTACGCTGCAAATTTAATCATCATCGAATTCAATTGAGAAATTAGACAATAATAAGTAACTTTTGGCTTTTGACAGCATCGTACACTGCATGTATAGTATACCTATAAAATATAACCCCCTTTTTTTGTAAGTACGCGCATACTCAAAAGGCACCCAACGGATATTAGTACAGTTTTCACTTATGGATAGGTCTAGACTCAGAAAAAGTTTTAATGTATAATTTGTTTTGGAAAAATGAATAATTGTATGCCGAAAATAATAACAATAATCTAAATAATTTAACGTCTTACTTCGTATTAAGTTTTGTCGTTTTTGAACGACGAAAGCATTTCTTATTTTTTTGCATTGTTTTAAACAACTTTTTATCGGGGAACAGTAACATTAATTTTTTGGAACATCTGTTTTTATTTTTTAGAAATTGTAAACTAGATTGTGCGTATATCATATATCTTTCAAAATAAATAAACTAAAGTCTCCTACTGATTCATAATCAATGCAGAGTCGAACCTATTAGAGTTATCAACTTGAAATTTTGTGGATTACTATTTATTTAAACTTAGTTTGAATAGACAAAAATAAAATTTGTATGTGTACATTTTAATCTATGTACATTATACATATTGTGTGTTGTATAATAAACTAATAAATAATATTAGCAGTCAGTAAAGTATATTTTAGTCGATTCTATCCTATCTCAAAAAATAACACAAGTGTCTAGCTTTATTGCTTTACAGCGATTTCGGGATTTTCTCTCTCATACATAATTTGACCCACAAAAGGTCAGGAAAGATAGGTAACTAGATAGGCAGCTGGAATCACGTGGGCCACCGTGCCGTACAATATTTATTTTATTTTATTTATTTATAAAAGTTTTAAACGGGCTAAACCCAATATTTATAAGATAGAACAAAAACCATGAAGTCTTAAAAACTACAGTTTTTCTGTAAATGTATAAAATGTGCACAATTTATTTTAATCAATAAACAATTTTTAGTACAAAATGTCTTCATTTTTAGTAGACATAAGTATTTTTTTTTTTTTGCGGTTGCAATTAGATAATTGGACAGATCAGGTTCAAGCATGAATCAAAATGAATTTTCGCACATTGCCAAGGTGGTTGATTTGCGCTTATATTCGCTCATTAATATCTCCACAATCAAAATAAAAAATTTAAAAATACACATTATTCTTATAGAGTATGGACTTAGTGGGATCGGAAGTCCATCGTTGGTGGATTGCCTACTTGATAATAATCTGCTATCATTATCACAAGCGAGTCTCATATAGAGTTGTTATTTTAACGGGTAACAAAGTGCACGGGATAAGCTAGTATATACATGTATTATAGGCATGTAGACGGTTAGTCGTTGAAAGGATATACCTAAGTAAAATAAAACTGAGTAGTATAAAAGTATTTGTGTGCGTGTTTACTTCTTCCTTTTTTCTAATGGTAATTCGTTTTGACTTTGAGTAGTCACTTTTTTCACATTCGTTCATTATTCACGATGACAAAACACTTTCGTTACCCTCTCTCGTGGTAAAAAGCAGTGTTTCCCTGATATTATAATATATATAATTCATATAAATTGTATGCGTAATGCTTATGTGTATTAATGGTTATGATATTTATGCTTTTCGAGATAAGATCATTCTTATTCGTGAAACGCATTTAAATATCTAGATAATAATATTGAAATGTCAAAACAATATTGCGAATACCAAGATCAATTATACATAGTAACTTTAAATCGCATTAACTGTCGCGCTAATTGTCATTTTCCATATAATATCATTAAGTTCCTGCTTCTAGATAAAGTATAATATACTTTATCCATACACCATGGAATTTAGAATTTAATATCCTGTGGTTGTGACATGGATTGGAGAAAGAAACCATTAGTTATTGATTTTTGCACACCATCCATATGATGCAGGAGAAGATTTAAAAGGATTTTTAACATCTCTCTTCGGTCAATAAGTATTAGCTTGGAGTTATTACAAGTAAAATATCGTCTCGTTAATAGAGGCTTATTGTGTGGTGGTAATACAATATTAAACAGTTCGTGTCGACACTGCAGCTACGCTGGCCTATACCGAGAATAAAATTCGGTAACCCGTATGAATATGGGGAACAATTACAAACAGCTGGTGTTTTTAAGGGAAAAGCATAATTTGGAAGCTAAAACTATTATTATAATTATATAATGTAACTGTAAGTTCTTAATTTCTGTTATTTTATCATTTTACTAGCAAAATCATCGTACTATGTACATTTTAATATTTTATCATAGTCGTCGTTCAAGGGATTTAATACATTTTTTAGAATATATTAATTAATATTGATAATATTATGTTCCCTAAAGACGAATTGGTAGAAATAATAGTTTCTAGTATAATCAATTAACGTATATATTGATTCAATTTGTGCACTTAAAAAATATTTTACATATATTATACATTACAACATTAAAATGTTATATACTTCTAGGTACACAATATTGTGTATAGTAATAATTATTCAAATATTCACAAACTACAAATATGTAGTGCATAATAATATAATATTATGTTTTATACAGAGTGGGCACTAGACTGTGATATATTTGATATATTTTCAGCGTTCGCGTTATGAGTTTACGGCAAACACAACGCAGATACTCTATTTTGGTAGGTACTCAGATGCTATTACTAGCAGTACAAAAAATGTTGATAGTACGTTACCATGCACTGTTACTTTTTATTTAAAGTGAAATTACAGTACCACTTAATATAACATATTGTGATTCTTCAATGAAATCTATTTTAGATTACTTACAATCCAGACATACATATATATATATATAAATATATAAAAACTTTTACAATTAAACTGTCAGCGCAGTGTGTGTGGTATTGTACTATTATATATATATTATACTTTAGCCTTAAATTTACGTGGTTTTCGACAGAGCGCCATTCACGTAGCGCGGTTATAGCAGTGTACAATTCCATAAGTTAAATTGCTTTTAAAGAAACCTTAAAAATAGCCTTCAAACTTTTGTTTTTGATTTCATGAATAATTCACCCGCAATGACAGCTGGTTACAGTCGATCGAAAAATAAAAAGCCAACTAGAAATCCCATTAGTCGACGGATTGCATCGATATAGTACCACAGGCAATCTAGGGGATGTAAAATCGTGCACTTGCACGATCTGAAATTTTTTAGACCATGAAATATTTCTGCACTGTCGCCCAAAGAATTTTTCATAAAGGTATATAGAACCAGGTACATATATATTTCTATCCGTCATGAAGCGATCCGCACTAGTACCGTTCATCGGTCACCTGGTTAGACAATGCCAAGAGTTATAATTCGTAAATTTAAAATTAATTTCTGTAAATAGATATATTTGAATCAATTTCAAAGTATTGTGCCGCCTTGGTAAAAGGATGAAAGTCTATCGCATGGTATTAAAATAATCATATACAATTTTGAACGTGGGAACAGTTTTTAAAATAGATACTTCTTAGTTACCTCCTTTAATTTACAAGTTTTTAACTAGGTGATTATTTGTAAGTTAAAAATTTAAATGCTGCTAAATTTTAACGAATATAAAAGCATTATTTTACAATGCAAGATGTATCGTTAGACCTCTGTAAATTATCACTCCATCAATGAATTATTCTGTTTTTGTTGATAATTGTACTTGATTTTTTCGTTAATCTTTCTTTCATCATTATTACTGCCCTATAGATACGAAATCGTTATGGAAATCACGCGTTAAGTGAAAGTAAATTGATGAGAGAGAGGAACAAAAATATGTGTACTGAGAGGAAAATTATAATATTTTGTAAGAGATGGTGTTTTTTCCGAAGTCCGTTATGATAATATAATAGAGACGTGTATTTTAGTGGTCGTTTAATATATTCTTATAATAATGCGCTTAATGACTCGCGAATCTCGTGCAATGATTTGACATTACAATTTATAGTCTTGAGTCGTGACAAAACATAAGGATACACACATAATATTTTATAGGCAGGCGAATATTTATTTTATGGTGAATCTGCTATTTCACAAGGGTGTACTTACAATACTATTAATAGCTAAATCTGATTTTTGGTCGAACAAGACAAAATAAAATCTTTTTTTATAGACCTTATTTTACGTAATATATTCATATTAGTGTTATTATAAGTAAAAGTTAAATTAACAAAAAAAAACTATTTTTTAAAAAGTCACTAAACAGAATTTTTATTTTTAGGTTAAAGGTTAACGTCTTCTGCAGAAATATTATAGTAATATAGTATAATATAATATTATGAACATTTAAGTAACCACCAAAAAGGCCCTCAAGACAACCTGACATTGAACCAATCAATACAGGACCAAAAACCAGTCATATAACATGTAGTTTCCTTATAAACAGAGCATCAAGTACCTATCACTATAGTAAGCAGTACTTTCTGAATTCTGACATAAATTAAATTGTTTTTTTTTTAAATGTATTAATTATTAAAATATTATGACACTTTAATTTTTGTCCATTACCAAATATAAATTACCTACACTTTAATATTGCTATGCATAATATAGGTTATAATTAAGTCGTTCAAAAAGGGCGGTGGAAAGTCGAAAAGTTAAAATTCCCAGCTCTCTCTTAGAGCACACTGAGAGTTTTAGTACTAATAATATTTCCGAGCCAGCACACTCCATGCGCAATAGACCTATAATAATACGTATTATAACTATACTGAGGAGACCCCGAACTTAAGATTAAGATGTAAGCACGTTATATTTACGCATGAGTTGAATACTGCAGGTATACACGATGATCTAACAAAGTTTGGCGAATCGATTACGGTCGAAAGGGTCGTCTCCCTTTAGGCCATCTATAAGTGACTCCACTCCAAAATGGCAATATATATTTAAATAATCTTGTAGTAGCCAGGTCTGATAATATACTATACCCCGGGGTGGCCAGCGAGTAACGTGCGACTCATGCCTTATTAGTTATTATAACAGTTAGTTGAACCATGTAATATTTACTATGGTTATAATATTCATATAATTTGTGAGAGGAGAACTGCGGGGAATAAGTTGTGTCTTCGGCATTTAATAAATATAGGCCTTGGTGAATTGCACGCGAAATGTGTTTAATAATATCAAGATGACACAACCAATACAATCGTACCTACACATATTATATTTTATTCTGTACCTAGAAATACCTAATTTAAATAACAAAATCGAAAATAAAGATTTTATTCCAAAACTAAAAATTATTATGGATAACATTGCTTTGACTCGAATTTGTCCAAGACCGTGTTTTCTGTGTTGAAAGAATTGCTACTCAGTCCCTTATCAACTGCAGGACTATGAGCTCGGGTATTGTATAATATAACACTGCACACGAAAAGTTCTTCTCTTGGAATTAATGTGCAGACAAAGTTTTTATAATGTATAGTGTATACCTACGTTATTATTAAGTTAGATAACGATATAATTACGTTTATTATTTTATACACAGAGTTTGATTGAAATTGCATTTACTAACCACGTTTAAATCGAAAAGCTTTTACGTGGTAAATGTTTGAAACACAAAATATAAATATAAAATAATCCCAACAATACTCCGTCGGTACCCCAAGGGATTTAAACACATCAGACTGTCACATTCATAAGCATATTTCCAAATATTTTATACTATAAAAACTTTTTCATTTCAAGTATTTGTTTAAACAAGTTTTGTTCTTCATGTCGAAAATAAAATACCCAGTTTTCTGCATTACATAGTAACGCTATTAAATAGCAGTAGTTTTTGTTTTAAATTATTATAGTAACAACAGCTTTAATAATAACAGTAATGACAATATAAATGTGGAGTTTCTCATTATAATCCAATAATATGTACTACTAATTACTATGTAGGTAGGTACTATACTACTACCGTACAAAATAATATTTTGAGTATACGTCATAAGTATATTACTAATAATATACTATATGTAATGTTTATAATTTTGCAGATGGTTCTATAAAATTACAATGTAATAAGTAATAACAACAACAAACATAATCAATTCACATTTCAATTTAGTAACTTAGTCTTCTAAATAATGAATCGATTACATCTACAATTTTGTTTATCAATCAAACGAATAAATCGTCGAATAATAATTAAAATAAACAGGATTATAATTTGCAAAATTATTTATTTAGATTTATTCCATATTAGGTAGGCACACTTGTAAATTAATTATTACTAAAATCAAAATAAAACAATATACTTAACCTTATGTTTAAAATAAAATTATTTTTAATACTGGTCATGAAATTTTTTTTTTTTATTTTAACAAAATTTAAAATTCTAATCAAAAATTATAGATACATATTGTTATAATATTATTACATATTTTATGTAGAATATAATGTTGGCGAAACACGTAAAACGAGTTCAATATTAGGTTATTTCGGCTATAAATATACATCGAGACTATATTATTATATTATATTATATATAATACAAATATATAGATATAGGTATATATGTATATTCTTGTGCACAATATCCTGTTTTTGTTTGTTTGTTTGTTTGTTTGTTTTCCATGCGTCCAATTACGGGCAATACTGATTACACCGAGTCAACCTAAAATCAAACATGTCCGTTTACAACTTATACATATTAATGTTATTACTATACAGGAAACAAATGGATAATATTGAAAAAATAAAATTGAAATTGATGAAAAATCGTTATGGCTTTCCCTCACGTACCGACTATTGTTTAGTACCTACGTTATTTTCGTACATCTTTATTTTTATTGTCACTAGGTATATTATATTATATATTATATAATTTATATTCGTCATATATTATACAAATACATGATAACGTGTAGTTGTAGCTATACCATATAGGCTTCCTACTTACTGCAATTTTACATAGTGTACAGGACGAATAAAACAACGTTTTACTGGCATGTTCATCGGCTGAGTATTGTGGTTCAACGTTAGTAGATGATGTAGGTATAAATAGGTGTAAACTGTATACAATGTATAATATACGTCACGTCCAGCCTCTACATAGGTATTTCAGCTATGGTAGCAGACCTTTTGGTCGATTACGAAATATAATAAAAAATTATAGTCACGGTTAGGAAATCCAGTTTTCTTCGTGTTTGGTTATGTAAATTACACTTGGACGACGTCCCAAAAGATAGGGTATTTGTATTTTTTTTCGGTCAGGTGCGTATATTTTAAATTTAACTCGACAAACCACGAAAGGGCTTGACGTTTATACCCCCTCACCTCACCATACAATCGCATAAAATTAAAACACAAAAAGGTTTTTTTCCACAAATAAGAATAATATAACCTCATTTTTAAATAAATGTAAAGAGTAGATTTTTTAAATTAGATTACCTCTTCAATATGTATGTCTATGTATTATATATTAATATATATACGATTCTGATTATGCAATTAAAAAAAGTTCCTTACCAATTTTCTCGATACCTATTGCTATAATTTAATTTAATTTTAATTTACATTAATCTCAATAAATCAAATTTTAACAAAATATTCAACTATATAATTTGCATTATTAAAAAAATTAAAAGTCACATTTATAGAATTAACTAAATATTAATATTAAAAAGTAAACTTCGATAATTATTTTAAAAATAAGTTAATTAAGTATAGCAGTATAATATATTATTTGTGTTGTGCAAGTCATATATTAATATTGATCTATAATTTCACGTTAATGTGTTTTAATCTATTTTGTGTAATCTTTTATAATTTAATTTTATACTTAAATTTAAACATAACATTCTAATACCTAGTTTTATATAAATTTAAGAAAATTGTCTGAATTATTTATAATGAAAAAACTTTAATGTATATTAAAAGTATATTTTTACTCATTAAATGTTCATTTAAATATGTCTTAAACATAATAATTAAGTCCATTTGAAAAATTAAAAGCCGTTTATAATTAATATACATATGTTTCTGAACAGTACAATGACAATTTACATTTAGGATCATCACACAATCATTATATTCAATATTGTATGTTTACTGATTCTGGTGCGATAAAAACAACTATAACAACAGAGTGTAAAATATAATAAGCAATAACCATTACAATGTATCAGTATAATTTAAAAAGTACACCCCATATTATGATAAAATATTATATATTATATTTGCTGTTTTTTTTTTTTGTCAAACTGACGGTAATCTTTTGTAATATAAATCTACTTTTGAATAGTCAATTACATATTATTATCGTCAGTTTAGAGTTTGCAATTTATTATAAAATTGATACAGCGTTGTATAATATATTCTTTGTCGTTGTCGTATGCTGGTAATATACCATACTTCAATTACATAGAATAATTATACCGAGGAACTTTTTTGCTATAAACTATCTGTTTCTAATGTTTCTATTGACGAGCCTGAACAAATTGCACAAACCAAATCGAATATCGATACTTTCAAAATGAAAAATAATAATATAATAAAAACACCACGATCGATTTTAGTGTATAACTCATTTATTATATATTTATATAGGTAATGTACACGACTGTCACTGTTGACGAACTAAATTTCAAATAGGTTTTCGTTTAGTCGAGACACGCAGGACATTAAAGTATACCGAGGTTAAATAAATTCTAAAGATAAGAAAAACACGACCTAATAAACTAGATTTTAATCTATGTCCTTTATTTTTCATCAAAGAGAAGGTTTTTGTCAGACTTATGTTATGTAGCCGGTAGTACAGTCATAATTAACGGTAATGGATCCAAGTGACTGCTCTGAAAAAAAGCATCAGATGGGTCATAAGCACGTAACACTTAACCCACATTATAATAAATATACATAACATGATATTATATATATATATTTTATATATACACCTACTATAATATATATATTACATATAAAAATGTATAACGAATAACGAATAACGATAATAATAATCATATAATAACAAAAAAATTACATTCAACTGAAATGTAAATCAACAATTTGATAGTTTGAATTTTAGTTAAATATTGCTATTATTTTCTACACAATTTTTTATTAGAAAAGTGGATGATAATAGTTCAAATTAATTAATTACTATTTATATACAGTCCCAATCAAAATATGATATATTTTATACTATTTAGTATTATGTACCTTTTTTATGCAATGTTTGTTAGGCATTTTGAAATTACTTTTTTTCAAATAAAATATTTAATCCTAATTGATATTATTCTAATATTATTTTAAATATGCTAAGAGTGTATTTATGCCTTATGGTGTAAATACAAGTAAAATATCATGATTAAGAATTAGCTAACTAAAAAAAAAAAAAACTAAATTTAAATTATATATTTAAAAACTGTTAAACTCTAAACGTGGATAAATATTTAATTAGCTATATTTGGTTTTTTGTTTTATTTCAAGTATACATTTTTGGACAAAGTTTAAATTCATATAAAAATATAGATCTCATTATAATATAGTATATTGTGTTAGATAAAATTGTAATGTTATAAGACTTATAATGGCGAGTAGATAATATTATGCGAGTATGATTGTGTTTCTATAGGGATTAGAACGATATAAATGACCGAAAGTAAAATAATTAATATTCAATGTTGCATTCACAAAACTTCCTAAAAAAAGATCAGATCATAAAATTATATTATTATTCTGGCTGATGATAGTATATTGGATTTTATTAAATATTAATCTTTGTCTTTGTGTTTATAATTTTCATTAGCATTTTTAAATAATCAATAATAGTCCGTGATAATTGCTTGACTATTTGTGGTCATAAATGTAACACGTATATTAAAATTTTTGGTTTAGTTATTTGTACATTTTTTGTTTGTCACTCGAATGTATTGAGTGTAGGCGTATGATAACTATATAGTATATAATATGTATTAAATTATTTTTTTTATTACTCACAATATATCTTACCAATATATTTTAAACATAAAAAATTTTAATGTTTGGTATCAAAGCTATCCACTAAGACTATTTTTATTGTATGATGTCCAATAGTAATATGCATGACAAATAACAATTTAAGTGAATTAAAAATACATAACGACACAATTTGTTTATTTATAAAATGTATAAAATGTTTCTAATTCGTCAAAAAAAGTGTTTGTAAAATTGTAATACCTCAGGGCTTATATAATTTGATACAAACCATAATAGTTATTGTTATATTTTATTATGAAATTATCATAGATTATTTTCCACAATTATCTCTGTTAAGCATTTAAAATTCAAATTTCGGAGTATTATGTTGTATACACATCTAAAATTTCAAATAATTTATAAAGTAAATACAAATGTGTAATAATGAAAAATTGTACTGACGTAATAATGGAAATATAATACAAGGTATATCATTTGTTACCCTAAAACAAGAAAAACCATCATTAAACAAATTAAAAAATTAATTTAGAGGAAATCGTAACCTTTTTAAAAGTTTAGTTGTGTTTGATATTAGATTAAAATAATCCACCTAGTAGTAGGTTTAACTAGGTCTCGTCAAACATTTAATTTAAACAGATCTTCTCCAGTATCACTGATAACTAAAAAAAAAATAGTATTTACAATTTTCCCTCTTCGGAAAAGTTGTGGATCATAAACTTGTACCTAGAATTGCAAGGAATTAGAACAAAAAATTGTTATAGCTACCTATATTATATGTATAATATTGTGTATGGACTCATCAAAATATTAACGAATTATGAAATCATAGCAACTGATAAAATATGTGTAACATTAAAAGCCTCTTATACATTTCAGATAAATCAAATCGAAAACAAAACAAAGATATACATGCATATTTACAAAAAACCGATGACCCGATTAACCTCCTGGGTCAACGAACCTATTCACACTATTCTGCCGTACGCGGATACTCCTGACTTTAAGTATGTGTGATAATATTTAAAAATTAGTCCAACCTTCTCCATAGTGGTAGGAAATTAAATAACTTATAGTTTTACATATAAATAAAATATCTTTAGAAATAGACTATCATTTCGTCTTCGATCAGAATTGTTTTAGTATAATATAATGGTTTATCATTGAATTCAAATGTTTGATACATCCGTGATAACAGAAACCTACTCAATGTCCAAGGTACTTTTTTTGTCTAACTACCTATATTTTGACGTAAAACAATAATGCTCCGATATCAGATTATGTATAGCAAAATCCAACCGATTTGTATAATGTTAGTATATCATACGGTGCTTAATATTAAATGACAATACATTTTTGACAGTATTAAATACTAAAAATATCATTTATTAAATTTGGAAAACTATTCAAAGAAATAAACCAACAATAAAATATTATTTTTTAATGATATTAGAAATCATACCAATTTCTACTGCTTTGAAATCTATAAAATATGTTGAACTGATACTTTTATTGTACATAAATTATTCTATAGACAATTTTTATAGTCTAGACAATATTATGCTTGCATCACATTTAAATATTCTTGGAAACTAAATTATATTGATTATCTTGTGTTTGTTACCCAGACCTGACCTAACATTTAATTTATAAGTAGAAATCATCTACTAGTTTGTCCCAAAAAAATATTTAAAAAAGTAGTTTTTCAATATCTACCTATATTAATTTTTTATTATCATCGAATTCGTATTATTGTTATTCATTTTAATGTTTAATTTAATACGTATATTTTTACTTTAAAAATATCGAATTCATCCCTTGTCTCCAAAAATGATTCGTTCAGTATTAATATACAAAACCACGGCAATATATTGTTAGCAGTACCTTTATTGTAATACCAAAAATAAAAATGTATTTATATTAAATATTAATGACCCGGGAACCACTGCACGTAGAAGTAAGTAAAGTAACTTCAGCCTGCAATTGTCCATTTCCTTGAGAATATTTTCAGTAAACTGTACGTATTGTACATTCCTCAATTATTTTTTATGTAATTGTTAATATTGACTTGACGCCAATATAATATACTAAACCATGTACGATAAATGATTTTCATTAACCTTCCAACGTAATATCGATTTTAGAACATGAACACTAAATTTACAATTAATACTCACTAGATATTTAATCAATATGTGTGCAAGGAATATTAAAATCGTATCATTATACAATTTCAGAAAATGAATGTATGAGAATTGCTTTCAAAAATATTATAAAATTCATGTCATTATAATAATTATAAACATCCATTAAAAACTTTAATAATAATTTATTTTGGTATGGCCCAAATTTTTAATTGAAATAATACGAAATAATATCAGTCTTGCTTATACTAGTGTATATACCTATATATTAGTATGTACCTAAACAATATATATACCTATTTTATGTAGGTTCTTATTATAGTTTATATTTTAATGTACGATAACTTTTAATTATTCAAACTTATAAAATAAGTTTCTATATGTATACAATATATTACTATATAAGTAGCAGTTCGGTACTTTGGTACTAGTATTTTTCGTATTTTGATAAAATATATTCTACGCATATATTCCGCACAATGCATATTTATTCAAACAAAAAAAAAGTTTAAAATATTTATTAATCTATAATTTAATAGAACTACATTTACATTTTATTAACTATTATTACAATACATATACTATGTATTTTTATTGATATATACCTATACTAATATACTTCTCTGTACAATGATAGAATTTGTAGTCTGTAAGCATTTCACAGCCCTTGGCACATAAATCACACATTTTTAAACGACAAATGATTGAAAATCGAAAGTCGATAATAATGAGCGTTTGATAGAACACTTAAATTCGAATTAAATATTTCTTTATAATTAGTTTTTTACGTTTTATTTTTTTAAAATTTATTGCGTGTATGGTTATTTATATATTATGGTAGCTACAGGCTTACAGCCGAAAGTTATGTTGTTATGTTTACAAACATTTTGTGAAATTCCTGACAACAATATTCGTAGGGCTGATGTATGGAAGTATTTAAGTAAAATTATCAATAATTTAAAAATAAATTTTAAAGTAGAGCCAGAGTTTCGTAAGAGAATATTTTATTACCACGACTATAATAATTATACGCATACATAGTATATTTCTATCTATTTTTTTTTTAATATTGAAATAATTTATTTTTTATACTTACACAATTCTGACACGAATTATTTTGACTTGTATTCTTATAATATTTTAATTTAAAGTTATCACACTTCTAAATAATAATATTTTATCACAATCATTTTTAATTTTAATTTATTTCACACCATTAACGCTCAAACCAAATCAAATCAAACAACTTTTACCCTTAAGCTAGGTCACTGTCCGGCAGTCATTCTCTACAATACTCAAATTATTCAGCCTACTCCAACAGTAAAATATCTTGGCTTAACACTAGACCGTAGACTCACCTGGGCCCAACATACCCGGGTAAAAATACTTCAACTAAACCTGTGATTTCGTATGCTTAAAACTTTACTAGTTAATAACAAACACACATATCTAAATATAAAACTACTAATATATGTATAAATTCCTCATCAAACCTATTTGGACTTATGGTCTCCGACTGTGGGGAAATGCTAAAAATCAAATCTAAATCGCATTCGAGCTTTTCAAAATATTGCTCTAAGGAAATTAACAAACTAGCCCTCATATGTATGAAATTATACCCTTCACACATACCTGAAAATCAAAACTGTCGAAGAAGAAGCAGTATCTTAATGTAAAAGATTCTACAATCGTCTATCATCTCATTCCAATCCTCTAATTAAAGCTTTTTCAACAAATGGTATTCCGGGCAATCCTCCAAGGCGCTTAAAACGAAACAGGTGAAGATATAATGTTGACTTAAAAAAAATATGTATATATACAGTAAGATTTTTAAGCATGCTCACCCCATTTGTAAGCTTAAATTATGCATATATTCAAATTCTGATTTTTGGAATTTTTAAGTGTAGTTAAATACGATATTTTCGTGTATACTTATATTTTTCATAACATTTAAGGATTATCCTGTGGCGATACCAACTTTGGTTTTTCAAATTACGACCTATATGTTTTAAAGCAAAATGTGATTCGATAATTTTTCTGAACATTTTGACGTATTGTAATCGAAATTTAAACTAAAACTTCCTTAGTTATTCTACTTTACATACTAAGGAATAAGGAAAATATATACACTATTATACTAAAATGCTTTGTAAAATGGATTGTGAGCTCGATAATTATAATTCAGTTTGCAATATAAGATATTTGTCAATGATTACTACCTAACCGAATTATAATTATCGAGCTCGTATCCATTCAGAAAGTATTTAGTATTTAATATATTACTATTCCTTAGTATGTAAAGAAGAATAACTAAGGGCGTTTTCGTTCAAATTTAAATTGCAATATACACCAACATTTTCAGAAAAATTATCAGAATCACTTTTTTCTTTAAAACATAGCTTGTAATTAAAAAAATAAAAGCTGGTATCGCCACAGGATAATACTTAAATGTTATAAAAAATATAAGTACACAAAAATATCGTATTTAACTACACTTAAAAATTCCTAAAATCAGAATTTGAATATATGCATAATTTAAACATAAAAATGGGGTGAGCATGCTTAAAAAATCATCCTCACTTCAAAGTGTCATCACTAGGTGGCTGTTTTTATCAACCTTATTAATGTAATAATTGTTTTGGATTTTAGCTAATACTCTTATTGCACCCCTGAGGTACAGATTGTGTACAGAACAATAAAGGAAAAAAAAATTTTCACGCTATTTACCAGCTGTACATAATAATACATATAACAATAAAATTCTCGGGCACAAAATGATAGTTATCTAATCAAATTAATAAGAAATTGGAAATTTCTTGTTTTGACAAAAGAAGGATATAGTCTAGAATATTAATTGTGTTTGATTTTTGAAGTAAAACGATCAGTTAATAATAATAATAATTTTTGGAGGGAAAATCCTGCGGAAATAATATTATTAGCATTTAGCATGTACACGGGGTAGGCACCATTCAGGTCGTCCCCTCGTGAAAATTTCGGAAGTCCCACACTCCTCAGTCACCTGTAGGTACATTTTCCCTTTTTATTGCTAGGCGATAAGCGATAATTATTATTATTTTATTTAAGTTTCGAGAGCACGTGCGATTTGCAGAAATCTCGGCCATGGTGCTCGTTTTCGTAGCGTTTCGCGGTGATTGCGCTCGGGTTCAACGCTCTTTGGGGCTAGCACGCCCGATCGCTCGAAGACAACACACTTTCACTTGCCACTGGCTATTCAACGAGAACACTATGCGGTTAGGTGTGGTGGGAGGGGGTACCTATCGCGAAACGGCCTAACCTGATTTCTAGCCGGCCCGCAACACCAGGTGCTCTCTCGCGCTCAACACAATAATAATAACAAAAACCATAATAAGCACATAGCACTACAGCTCCGTGATAATACATTATTTATTAATATTATTATTATTATTATTATTATTGTTACTATTATTATTATTATTGAGACAGAGCTTGGCCAGTTTAGGCTGATAACCAATATAGATACTATATATACGGACACACGGTAAACTGTCGAGTCCATTGAGATAATAATATAGAAAATTACGAGAGATGGAATAAGTTGGTTGATGGTAAAGATGAAAATAAAATAATATGAATTAGAGGTGCACAAAAAATGTGTAACCTACTGTAAAAGGTTTTTCTTGTCTTGTCTCCTGCGATGTGTGTATATTATTATGTATATCTGAGAGGTAAAGTTGTCGAAAAAAATATTATCTAACGTCTCAAATCATAGGTAAATGGTACTCTTGCAACAATCAAGTTTTCATTTTCATACAATTAACACTAAATGATGCACTTAATTAATTACTTATGGCTATTTCATTAATCGTCAGTTAAAATTTTAGTCAATTAATAGAGGTCGTACTTATTGATTTAATTTAGATACTTTAATATGAAGGTATTCTTTTTTTTTTTATTGAACTTAAGCCCATTTATTTAACCAAAGCCATTAGCTTATTAAAGGTATTCTATGTATAAACAATAAAAGAGCTAAGCGTTTAATATGTTTGGGTTTCGAGTTTCTTAAGTGTGTGCAATCAGAGTTTAGATTTATTTCTTCTTTGCTCGTGGCTTAGTACTGTTTTCTAGTCAAGTTCTTAATAAAGTATGGCTCCAGTTTATGGCACCCATATATATCTACCACCAGCGACTCGTCAATTTTACTGCTAATTCAAAGACGTTTCCTTTCCTTTGCTGTTAATGCTTTGAATATTCATCACCCTAACTACGACTACTCGCCCTCTGTCTACAAGATATGTTTAACAATCTCATCCGATTTTCGAAGTTATGCAAATCTTAAATTTCTACAAAAACTTATTGACGGTTCAACCGATGAGCCCTATCTTATCATCTAAATCAATTTTTAAACTTCTCAAAGTTCCACAATAGCTCCACCACCTTGTATGTACCTATTTATAGTCTCCACAATATTATAAGTAATGTAATATGAAAATATATATTCTTGTATTGTATTAATATTTTTATATATTTTATTAAATTTTTTTAGTAAGTAGAACTTATGCCATAAAATAATTTAATTCAGATATTATACCATGTGCAAATTTTAAATCAAAGTATTTATGGAAACTATTTCTTTCCAGTACCCCAGAAATCATCTAGATTGTCTCACTATGTAAGTGGCGTGCATGCGAATAAACGTGGCACAAGTATATAGGTAGTATATTATTGACTTGCAAGATTGTATTGTGTTAGGTTTTCACAAACTCGAACATATTGCATTACAGTACTTACTTAATAGTGTATGTAGTATGTTATTCAGGTCTCCGGATAGTATATAATATTAACCTAATGCGATTTATACCGTGCCGTTGGTCCTTGTGGCACCGAAGGTCTCTCTTGTATTTTCTCCTTCTCTATCTATATTTCGGACACGTGGCAACGACGAACATGATTTTAAATAACTAATAATATTGTGAATTATAATTGAAAAACATGATAGGTATTGTTATACACTTATAATACTCGTATCCGCGACCACATAATGCATACAATTGTATTTTTTTTATCACATTACCTGTAATAGTTTAGCTGTCTAAAGTTTAATTACATTATACGTTAGTTAGGTTTATGTACAAAATTATAAACTTTTAATACTCCTCTATTACTCCCGTTTCCTCATTTGTTCATTATAAAATATTAATACTTATCTTTTCATTTAAATTTTAAGTTTTAAATACAGCTATAGTATGTATATAATTTATACTGTATTTATTAAACAATTTGTCAATAAAAAAATGTACCTCAGGTTAGACTTGGGACAGAAGGAGAACACGTTTCATCAGTATTGTAATACACCGCGAGTTCCTTATTAAGTCCACGCATTAACCAGAAAAAAATGGAAACCACATCAATCCATCACCGCTGATCTCACCACTCAACAGTTTTGCAGCTACCAGCTGTAGCCTATCTATATACACATTACACTTACATATTATAATATTTTAGTTGCTAACTACTTACATAGTTCTAATATTCAAGAGCAGGACGAGATATTAAATTATAGAAAGAAATTTTTACAAATATACAATGCATAAACATAATATACTTGTACTATATTATAAAATATTAATTATCACTATGGGTTCGTTATATTATTATAATATTATTTAGGTATATAATACATTGACCTGCTACAAGTCATAATTATATATTATACCAACCATGTAGGTGCCGTGTGCATAATATTATACTGTACAACACGCGCTGCACACTATAAGTATATATTATACCGACGAATGTAACTGCACGTATAGTATTAATATAATAGACACCCAAACAACACGCGACGAGTATTATGATGATAATATCGAAATCTACAAACTGGCGAAAATTACCTCTGGGTGGCTTACTTCATTAGTGCCATTGCAGCAAATTAATTTTTCCACCTTGTAAATTCAGCTGCGGAATGCTCAACTTTTATTTTCATATATTTTTCTAAAAAAACAAATTAAACACTAAACATTGTATTTCCATCATAAAATAGTATTCGTATACAATTATATAGTACTTAATCAATTATATAATTATATAAGTACATTTGATGACAACTTGAAACACTCATAATTCAAAACTTAAATACGAAATTAGTTATTTTAAAATAAACCTAAGATAAATAATACATATAATAAATATCTAGACTTTCTCAAAAGGTTGCATAACGAGTTTAATGCAAAAAAAAAACAAAAAGTAATTTTGACAATTTATCAAAAAGTAATAGTTTTAAAAAAACAAAGTAGAATAAAAGTAATAGGTAGTTATTACTGCAGTGTTTATAATTAGGTGTGCGACTGTGTACTTATGTCCTACAACCTAACTGTAATCGATGAAAATTCATTCCAATTTTAATAACCACTGTTTCACCATACTATAAATAATACAATATGTATTATTTTCTTATACGCTATAAACTATACTACTATAGTAAATCCTCTATTCATCTTTAAAGTCTTACAACTTGTAATTATTTGTATTGCGTTTACTCACTACCTAGAAGACGCTACACCCTTATATTATGTTGTCTCCGTCTTACCAACGTACAACATATAAAAAACTGCTAGCCCGAAATAGAACCACTCAAGCTATAGTCTAAGCTAAGTGACCAAATTTTCACGCTATAAACAAGAGAACATTTACTGTACAACATCGCTTTTACTTTTACGATATCACAAATACAAGAAAAATTCTTATTGCGTGCGTGTAAATTAATTATTTTAAACTTGAATAACTTTCCTTGTATTTGTGATATCGAAAAAATAAAAACGGTGTTGCACAGTAAATGTTCTCTTATTTATAGTGTGAAAATTTGGTTGCTTAGCTTGGACTACAGCTTGAGTGGTTCTATTTCGGGCTAGCAGTTTTTTATATGTTGTACGTTGGTAAGACGGAGACAACACATGCGGGTGTAGAGTCCTCTTAATGTTATAAATTATAATACATAAAATATTATGTTATTTTTAAATAAGAAAACTAGTAAATACAACTTTTTGAGACTGCTAATATTACATCATAAGCAAATAGGCAGGTACTTACATTTTGTAACTGCTAAGCTACAAAATATAATTGTATGTAATTACAATGTGTTAATATGAGTGAATATAGTTATTGCTAACTTTTTTTGTCTTAAATAAGACAAAATCAACATTATTATTTACATTATAATATAGTACAACATAATTTAGTATAACTAAATATGGACGTGCATAATTGAAGAATCACACAAATAAAAATAATATTAATTTGACGCAACGTGAATTTCAACTTTTAAAGCTAAACAATTGTTCTAGGAAAACCACAGTTATTAGATGGTTTCGAGAAAATAATAATATATTCTATAGAACCGAATAAGTGATAAAAATTCTTGTTGAATAAAATAGGTTCTTAACGTGAGTGATTAATATTGTATAAGGTTTAATTTCAGTAAATAGAATGTTATAAATGTGATTTTACTATTTAGAAATGTTTGTTATAGGTAGTATTTCTATACAAATTGCTTTTTATAAAATTTTTTTTTTAAATTAATACGCTTTGAAAATTAAAAATGTTCAGTCCAGTGTCTATTTTAAATAATGTAGCAATATATAAAATAAATATGTCATATATTATGCCTTAAGAAGTTAATTATTTAACGTTCAGACAACTTTGCTGGTTTCTCTACGTGTACAGAAATATATAGACCTCTGCGAGTTAAAAACAAACGCATATTGTTATGGCTCAAAGGCTGTTTATGAGATCAAGACAGGCTATTGTTAAACATGACCTCTTGTGTTTATGTAAATTATACGTTCTGATACAATTTGGATTCTGAAAGTCGAACTTATTGACAAAATACAAGCATATAAACAATATATATGTATACATATATTATACCCGTATAATAAATTATATAATATGGCAAAATCTAAGACGACAGCCCTAAATTATACAATAATATAATTCTAATTGAAAATGCCTGTCTGTTAAGCCTTCAAATACATTTTATTTTTAAGAGTATATTAATTGAATGATTAGAGCATATTCGTTTGATGACAGTTTAAAAAAATATATATTTAAAGCACCCGTCGACTCGTTCAACATTATAAATTATATGTTAATATGTGTACAATTATAATACATTTAGGTAAAATATATAATACCTATCGAGTAACTGACAATAACTTCAAACTTTATCTACTTGAAATATTGTTCTAACTCTGGTATCTGTATAGGTTTTCATTGCGTTTTCATATGAGTTACGTATTTTTAAGAATATATATTATATACTTATACAATACATTCTAATGCTTAATAAGTCTAGAAGATAGTATTCTTTATTTTCAAGTTGAATAATGAATTGGTTACATTGTGTATAGATTGAATATTAATAATATAACCCGAGATGAAACGAAGTGTACATACTAAACAATTAAAATGTAATTGAAATCTTACTTAAATTTTGAAATTTTCATCAGATCAGATTATCAGAATGCTATTATATGCCGGCTCACCGTGTTTTGAATTCAGAATTTCGATTGCGCTAGATAGACAAAATATGTAGGTAATTGAATATAAGATTGGGTAAACATAATCTACACCTGTATTTATAAATTTATTACCCTACGATAGAAAAAAAAATAGTTAAACCCTGACTATAATATGTTATAAAGACGCTGAATAACTTAATATGTAAGAGTGTAATGTGTTAGACGATAAATTGTTCTATACAATTTCGACAGAAACTGAGTGAACTATTTTGAACACGATAAAAAATTATTAGCATCTGTGTTGATTTGATACATAATATAATAGATGTAACAGATGAATAGTGTTTATACAAATATTATATGTTTCGATTTCAATTACAAGTAGGTACTGAAATGTGAAAACAAAATGATTTTGCACGTAAAATATTAAATTTAAAACATTAAAAAGCAGGTACAATACAGTAAAAAGCTAGTATGAAGCTGAGGAGCTCCGCAATTATTAATTATAAATTAAGTATATCATGTTCATAGATTGAAAAGCCTTATTATAGGTTAGTAGATTTTAGCCCATTTCGAACACAAAATAATCTCACAAATTATTAGGTTCATAATGAGTACTATTTAAGTTAAAATCTTACACTACAGTCCACAAACTGTATAAATCAGTTCAATCGAATATTTATTTTAAAGCATATTATACTATACGCTAAGTGGTTAGTGTTGTAGCTGATAGTACTTACTTATTGTTTAAAAATGTTACATATCAATTGTACCTACCATCGTTTTAAAATGTTAAGATTTGAATTTCATTCATCTGTAGAGTATGCTAAAAATTAAACATTTTATTGTAACAAAATAGATATATACAACTTGTATAAAATACATTATAAAGATGTTTCAATAATTGTATAGGCACCCAGCTGAAGATTGATATTGCATATGCTGCGGCATACAAGTTATATCTAGTTATTTATCAAAATTCCCCTGAATATTTTATAATTTCTGTAATTCAGTCAGTCGTCTGAATACCCAATAGATCATATCATTAAAAATGTATGTGCCTTATCATATACATATTATGCCAAACGAATAGTTGTAATATGTGTTTGGAAAATTATAACTTCACCTATATATTTTTATCATAATCATAATGATTTCAAATTTACAGTACTTTTTAGTTTTTGGTTTATTTAATCTCAAAATAAAAAGAAAGCAGGGAATAGATGTCTCTCTGCTGTACAGATGGTTACAAGGGGTGGGGGGGGGTGGATCATGTCTGTAATAGAAATTGTTAAATTTGAATTCAATGTTATAAAAAAAAAATATTATTATTATTATTATTATTATTAAATATTAATTATTATTTAATCTCAAAATAAAAAGAAAGCAGGGAATAGATGTCTCTCTGCTGTACAGATGGTTACAAGGGGTGGGATGTCTGTAATAGAAATTGTTAAATTTGAATTCAATGTTATAAAAAAAAAATATTATTATTATTATTATTATTATTAAATATTAATTATTATTAATTTTTTTTATTTTGAGCGAAGAGACGGTCTACCACTCTAAAATATAACTCAGTAACTTAGTATATTTGATGATATTATTGCAATTAACGTAATTATTTTACAAGTAAGTATTAGTATACTACGCAGTAGTTTTCATTCATTTTTGGAAAAAAAGTTCATTTAAAAAGTCATTGAGTGTATACTGTATAACATAATATAATAATATACTTTAAAAGTTTCGAGTTCCCACAAATAATATTTTTAATTTACAACAAAATTATATAAATTATTATTCTTGGTTATTTAATATGTAATTTCATCCTCATTTGAACATAAAAAAACTCTGATTATATATTTTTAGATTTTTTTTCTACAGAATAAACAACTAGCTTGGAACTTGGTTTTAAATTTTCAACCTTTAGCTATAAAAGTTCAAAATTTTAAAAATTGTAAATTATATAATTACTTGTTAATTTTAAATTATGCTAATTTTTCACAATTTGAACTTTAAATACTTATAAAAATAATTTGTATGAATTTTTAACTTAATATAGTTTTAAAATGTTCGTAATTTTTATAAATTTTTCCAAAATTCTAAATCCAAACGCTCGTAAAATATTATTGTGAATTTACACAAGAAACTTACCAGGAACATTTTATTATATTTTCAAGTTTTTGAAAGAGCTAACATTCTTTTATAGACATTAACCGAAAAAAACACTAATAATAATCGAAAATTACATATGTCTATAAATAGTTCAACATGAGTCAAACTATTTTGGAAATAGTATGGTGTAGTAAATGTTAACACAAACATTCATGGAAAATTTCATGTATTTATGGTCAGATTTTTAGAGTTAAACTAAAAGACTAAAAACCAAAATCGATTTTTTTGAAAACTGGTTCACTTTTTTTCTTAATTTTTTGGTTGTTTTTCCAATTAACATTCTCGTTTTTCGAGTTTCATTATGTTTCGAGATAAATGATAGCCAGTATTTTTATTTATAAACAAGATGATTGATAAGTGCATGTAAACGATGCGGGTTAATGAATATCTAAAGTAGGCAATCGGGTTTGTGCGAGGACCCTGTAGATGCATATCTGCTTTAAAGACGCATACATCGGAAAGATGGACATCCGCCAATATGTATTCCTAGACGTTCAAAATATACTCAATTCTTTCATATATATGTCATTTTTCTGTTTTATTTTTTTTTGTTGACAATTACGAGAATATAATTTCTGACTTTAGTGCACTACAGGCATGTAATAATCAAAAAAAAAAAAAAAAAATGGACATAACATTGTAGCATTTGGTTTTAAGGTTTGTGACTGTGAAAATAGTAAACATCAAACACTCAAATACGATAATTTCTACTGATAAACCTAATTATTACTGTCCATTTATTGATTGTACCTATTGATTAAACTGATAAAAATAGCCAAAACAGTAAACACATTATATTGTTTGGACAGATCTCCATGAGTATAGTTTAATTGCCGGAATGGTTGTATTTTTTTAGTAAAAATGATCTACAAGTGCATAAAGCATGGCCTTGGTTTTAACTACTGTTTTTGTTTTTTTTTTTTTGACGCGTCAAGGTTCGTTTAACGAATTGTTTCTGTACGTCTAATTATTATACAGTTAGTCGGTCGATGTTAGCCAGTCAACTAGAAAATTAAAAACAGATAAATTAAGCCGAGTCGTGGGTGCTGCGACTATACGGTTAGAATTTTATCGAATAGTGTTTGTAATAGTGTTGTTTAGTTTTGAACACTCACAATTCACCAACATTGGACTAAATTCGATTGTAGTGTTGAACATAATATGACAAAAATATGTACTATTATATGCCTATCGTTCGACAGCCAATACTAACCTAACCATACAGTCAATACTGTGCATACAGTTTGTGGTGGTACCAAGGTATAATAGTCTTTCGGACTGTACCATGTACATCGCTTACCAACCGTGGTATCATGTTGGTATTGCGATTTAATATCGGCTGATCGAGCGCGTGAAACGAATATAATATTATTTTGATAAAGAAAAGACAGCATGGCGTTGTGAAACGTAGATTTCAGCGACTCGGGGCAACGCTCTCACGGAGATTTGCCAAACACATTATTATAATATTATTATGTAGTTTATTAGATGCGCGCGTGTATTCAATCCTAAACCTGTGATAGTTACCTTACTTACGAGTTTTGTGGGTTTTTTCAATACGCTGTTTTTGATCTAAGAGGTGTATGTGTAATGTGTATACCTAATATGTACTTTGTGAATCTCTGTGTCAGTCTGCATGTATCATGTATTGTAAAACTACATTTAGCTATTAGAATATTTTATACTTGTATAGGCACCTACTTATATTATGAAACCCGTCATTACAGAATGCAGATGCTCGAAAGGAGCCGGACACTAATATTTTTGATAAAATATGATATTTTTACTATTTTTACTTTTTTTTTTATGGCTGGTTGTTTTCACTAGAAATCTTAAATTTTAAAATGCTTATAAAAAATATATTTTCCAATATAAATTACCTATATTATAACATGCATTTAAATTGTAATACAAATAATCTGTTTATAACACGTTTTTAAAAACATATTTCTTTATTAGGCCATCTGTTACAGCTGAGCTTAATTGATAAAATAATAGCTTATAATAGAAAATAAAATAAAAAGTATCAGCTTACCTAATACATTTCCTTAAAGTGACACGAATATCGTTACATTAGTTCTACGTTATAACAATCATCAAATTATAATATTATGTACCTGAGTGCAAATGTACAATATCTTCCAACAGCTATTCATTATATTATAAATAATCGGTTCACGAGCCTTTGAGGTAAACTTAATACAATTACGTAATGATCGTAAGATTGAATTATGTAGTATTATAAATGTATAACTAGGGTATTCATATAGTTAATCACACAAAATATACAAATATAATAATATAATATTAATGTCCATTGTATAAACGGCCCATGGATGACATTTGCATAATTATAACTATTGTACTATCTTATTATACTTACAGTATTTTTTATTACTCGTACTTATTGCTCATTAGTAATCCAAAGCTGTACTTGTTCTCTCATAAAAAATAAACACAAACGAATAACTAGTTTTAATGATGGAACACTAAACTATACCTATTTTTATACATTGATTAACATTAATTTTATGGCTGAAAACATGCAGTAATGGAGGAGGGGGTACAGATCTTCGTGAAATTTCAGGAAAATAAATAAATTCCTTGTGTTTTTGAGTAAATATTAAGTATCTACAACTTATGTAAGACAATAAAAGACTAAAATGCTTTACACACACAATCAGCATACCAATAATGAAGTCGTCCTTATGTACGTAACACATTATCATTTCCCGCACCCTAAACAAAATCCTGGCTATGCCACTGCACATCTATAATTTGATAACTGCATGAAAATGATCTACACAGTTCACTTGACAAATTATGTCTGTGCCTCGGGGTTCTCAAGATGGAAACTCATCCTAAATCTCACTAAAAATAACAGATATTTACCTTGATAAAATACATTAATTAAACTTATGTATAAACAGCAAGATCCAATAACACAATAAAATACTTAGAAGTACAACAAGGTGAAAAATTAACCTAGTAAATATGCATTAACAAAAATACTGAGAATAGGTACATAAACATGAAAATTGTATACACTTTATTAAATCACAGTTCAACCCTGCAGTTGAAATATTCTCTTATGCTGTATGTACCTATAAGGCAATAATAATTAATAAGACTACGTTACTACCTTACGCATGTCCAGTATATTCTGGCGCCTCTCAAGTGAAAAAAATTTTCCAAAATAAATTCCTAAAATTGCCACTCCTTGGTTCATATAAAACAAATTGCTAGGTACTTAATGGCACGTTATTATGACACCTATGTTGTACGGACATGAATTTTAAATCAATTCAAAAACTTCCTAGAATATAACCTAAATAAATTTGGATGTAGGTACGTACTTTCCATTTAAGAATAGGCGGAAAAACACCCAAACCAAGCATAAAACCTCGCCTAGTACAAAACTACGAAGACCAACCAGACAAATTGTAAGCTTATTTCTTTCTTTTATAATCCAATATATTCTTATATATAATAATTTTAAATTATAAGTATAACTATAACGACCATGATTCATACAATTATTTAATAATGTAAAGTGTAAAAATATTATAAATATTATAATATGTTGACACAATTTATTAAATAAAAACAAAATATTAATAACTGTATATTTAAGCCGTTCAAGGCTCCTGTGAAAGTAACTAATTATTATCTAATACAGTTTTGTCAGTCATGATGGTTATATTATTAACATTATTTTTTTTAAACTAAGTTCGGTTTACTATGCTCTGTATGCTGTGGAAATAAAATATTATATGGTGTAAATGAAAAGATAAAAACTCATTTCTTTATTATATGAACGGAATAATGTCGAATGGATTATGGAGATTGGTAATATTGATCTAGTATAGTAGAGTTATATAGGTACTTGGTGTAGGTAACAGGTATGGGTACTTACGAATTATAAAGTGTGAATAGTTTTGTATTCAAGAAAGGAAAGGAACAATTTGTGAAAGAGTAAAAATAGGTGCCTATAACGGAGTATAATTATGGTTTACAATGTTATTATTGCATTATACGTTCCAAAAATAACGATTACGAAGAATGGGGGTGAAGAATTTAGCAAACACGCATACGAACCTGTATTATAATAAATACATTATATTATGTTATACAATGAAACAATATACCTAAAATAATGAATGAAAAACCTAATATGATATGTCAAGATAAGAATTATATTACTAGAACGTCCGGAATAATAACGACAATATAATATGCAAATATTATTTTAATATTACAAACATGGATACACACACTAGATAAGTTTTTTATATATTAAAAACTTCAAGAACGCACAATCACGAAATATTAATATAATGACATTACGTAACAAGGCCTATAATTATTTAGTATTTATGTAGGTACAATAGGTACATTTTTGTTTCGTATACGTTGGGAATTCGAAATATTGTTGACACATTTTGATCGAACTGATAACAAATCGATTTATATTGATTTGAAATATTCAATATTCAGGTTAAATAATGTATTTTATTTTTAATATATTATACATATTGTGTATACAATAATTTTACTATTCATAATATTATATAGATAAATTAAAAGCAGATTTGGATAATACTGGATGAAACTGATGCTAAATTCCAAAGGCGTTAACATGGGATGGGCTTAAAATTTAAAAGAAAAATACAATTTTAAATTATTATAATTTTTTTTTCAACCCTTGATGCTTACATAATTTTCTTCTCATCTAATATATAATTGTGTGTCTCGAAAATGATTAATATTAATCAATGGTCAGCACAATTTTAACATACCGACTGTTTAATTTATAAGTAAACCTCACATTATTTGTAACACATAATTATTAATATAATTAATTAATTATATTAATATACCCAATAGTAATTAGAAAAAAATATGTACAAATAAATACCTACAGTTAAAAATACGGTTCTTATAACTTATTACTTGTAAGTAGTAAACATAAAAATTCTAAAAATTTTAATTTTAACAAATTCATTATTATGTTAAAAATGGAGGTTAGTATTCATGGTGAATCATACTGTATATTATCGCGGTCGTCAGTTTGGTAAGTCTCTAATGCAACTATATACCTATAATAATACTTGGCTGAGGTGAAATCTATGGAAAAAACCTGGCTTTTGAACTTGTTGATTTACAGCAGCCCCAATGTAGTCACTGCCATCGTTCAGCCGGTTGTGTTTTGCGATACGGCTTACAGGACACTCCTGGGGGTCGTGCGTAATATGTATAACAATCGTATACAATGAAAATAAAATATTATAATAGTAACAGTGAGAGTAGTAACGATATCATCATTGGCGCGCATTTTGTTTGCTCTCTCATAATACGACATGGTATAATATTATCGCCATAGGTACATTATAATAGTAGAGACACAATAATATTATTATGCTACTATTATATACATATATTGTGCCGGCGTCATCACCGCAGGTCAATATAACACCGATTTAAAAATCATGCAACGGTCGTTGACTTCGTCGAAATATATAGTAACAACCACGAATGCCGCTACCGAGTTCATTTGTTTTGGTAATTTTTCGGCCTAAACAAGTACTTAAAAAGTTGATAGTGAGTGTATGTAGTGGTTATGGCAATTTCTATTTTAATTTCGGTCGACAAAACTAAATACTCTACTGCGAGTCCATGTATACTATATCATTACATTATATTTGGCGGTTAAAGTTTGTCGCACGTAGGTGGAGGATGTGATGGGGGGAAAACAACTGGTGAGACTGAAAATCACGAAGTCGAGTGTGCCAGTGGTAAGCCCGTCAACACGAACAGTATAATTATAATATAACATACAACAACAATATATGATTTGAGGTGGAGCGAAAAATTGAGTTTGAAATAAAAAAAAAAAGGTCGTAAACTTTAAAGGCGTATTACACTGGACATGTAGCTACAGTAGCTAGCCCAAACGTTATTATTAATTTTCAGCAACATGCTTTTCGTGTGTGTGCTGATTTATTTCATACAGGTGACCCGAGACATATTATTGAACCGAATTCCTTGACGACATAGGCGTGTGTTGAACATTTTTTTTTTAAGAGGGAGCAGGCGTACTACCCAACCTTAGTCAATACAAAATAATACATAAAATGAAATGCTAGTCGTTAACTTATTGCCATAACAGGATTTTTTAAAGTTGTGACATTTTTTTTGTCGTATAACCATTTCACTTTGTATATTATAGTATATTGTATATTATCTTAATACACTCAATTTAAAAATAATTTCTGAAAAGCCAGCGGGACCAAATGTCCCAGCTGGTTCCCTCCTTTAGTGTCATAATATTTTGTTGGAAACCGTTGGATCGGGCTAAAGTAGATATATTGATTTATTTTCGTAATAATTAAATCATATTGGTTTTAATTTCTAATATTTGACATTCAAACAAATTGTTAACAGAAAATAGATCACATGTAACAGCATAGAACAATAATTTACATTAAACCAAAGTGTGCATAATGGCGAGTACAAATTTACAAATTTAATTTAAGTCTAGTCTCAAAAATAAATAAATTGCCATCTTATCCAAAACCACATTTAGCAACATAATAATATACTAACATTGAGACATCGCTTTGAATCAAAAACTTGAAAATCAGAACAGTGTTCGTTGACTTGCCGTGTGTTTGGAGTTGTAACTTGTAGCGTGCATGTACTTTGTGGGATGAAGTAATTGTTTTTAATTATATTCGCCTCTAAGTGAAATAAAATTGTTAAATATAAATTAATGGAAAAGGAAACCAATAAAATCATTAAATTATACTTGTTTGAACAACTCATTATCATAAGATGGCCCGAAAAGGAATGTTTCTGACTTGCATGTTATAAGTTATAACCTGATCGGATTCTTCTGGCCCATATGTGACTAGTTCTAAACACAGTGGTACATCGTATATATTTGTATAGCCTCGGTAAACTACTTCGCGTGAATGAAACAATATCTTTTGTTTATAACCATATATATATATATTGACACGTGTAACAATTAAATTATAATTATAAACTAACTCAGTACTCACAATTGTAAAATATAAATCTTAACTTGTTTTAAGATTGGCTGCTGCATAATGGTAGAAATATTTGAGTTTGGGCTTACATTTGTTAAATGTAATATTTGAACGATAAAATATCAATTAAGCATCGTATTAAAATAATGCATTATGTATGTTGTTAAGTACCTATCATATTCTAAATATAAACCACTTGCAATGGTATATAAAATATCAACATTAGATCAGATTCCAAAGGCCTGCGTATGTAGCTGGAGACTGTGAAACTCATCCTTAAACTATCTACATGCAGGGTGATTTCTTAAATTTGAGACACTCATTAAAAGTTTCTTTTAGCATCTCAGTTGACTGGCGTTAATTTATAAAAAAAGTTTTTTTAGTTAAAAGTTTTTATAATAGGTCGTAGTAAAATTAATTTTTTTTACCATTCTGAGTTCTAGGTAAGCCCAGTATAATAGTCCACACAAATCGAAGTTAAATATAGGTAAATATCCTCAAGATAAACCACCAAGTTTTGATCTCATAACTAGAAATGTTGATAACCTGCATATTTTATAGTTTAATGTATCGCCCTGAGGAATGCACAATGTATATTTTTCTTACTCGAAAGTTATTTTTTATCTAACCTACACATGCAAAGAAAGTTTCATACTCAAATCAAGTTTTATTTTTTCTAGTGAATTAGGTTTTAGAAACTATAATATTTTTAGATATGATAGACCAATAGAAAAAAGCACCCACAATAGAGGTTAGGTGGGATCCTCATTAGTGTCTGGAATGATGTCTCATCGCATACTACTTTTAGTCTACTTTCTATGCTGCGTTTACTTTCCTCCAAGATCACCTGTTACGTCCTATGAAATGTTTACTGCTGAAGTTGAGAATGTAGTTAGTCACAATACTGAATATGTAATTATAATTTGTGGGGACTTCAATCTTCCCAATATTATTTGGTCTAATGATTTGCATGGGGTTACTCACTCTGCATCTTCACACATCCGTGTCCCCTGAGTCCAGGAATGTTTTTCATTTTTCAACTCATTTCAATTAAATTATATCCCAAACTGTTGTAAAACAATCTTAGATCTAGTGTTCAGCAATAAAGGTGACCTAGTTGTAAATGATTCTGATGAATATGTGGTTCCTGAAAATCTTTATCACCCAATTATTGTTTTTGAATCACGGGCTTTAGTTTTTCCTGCTGGTGCCGCCCCTTTACACACTTTTTTTAAACTTAAGTGAGTCTAATTTTATTCGAATTTATGAGTTCCTGAAGTCATTTAATTGGACTTATACTCTTTCATTCATATCTGCTAATGACGCGACATGTACACTTCATTATTGTGTTCTTAACTTTGTTCCACTATGGTTCTCTAGCCATCTAAAGAATATCGTGCACATGAAAAGATTGCATATGCTTTTTATAGATCAATGTGCAGTCTAGTTGACTACTCCCGTTTATCTAATTTACGTGATAAATGCAAGTTTTTAACTTGGGAATGTTACACCAAGTTTATTGAAAAGATTGAGCCCTCGTTCCAGGAAAATCCAAAGGCATTTTGGAATCGTTTTCGTTAAAACAAAAGTGGCAACATATTACCTGCAACAGTTAAGTTTGGTGATGCATTTACTAACGAAAGAGCTAGTATGTGCGAAATGTTCTCCACTCATTTTAGATTATATTCATCTGCATTAATCAATTTAGGTGATCTTAGTTTGAATTACCTCCACCATGAGCTTCCTTCTTCTTGTCATGTGAGCCTAGACGATTTGTCTTGGAAAGTTACGAAACATAAAATCAGTTATCTCCGAAGGTATCTCGGGTCCTTTTCTCTACGCTATAAGAGCTTTTCTTTGTTATCTTTTATTTATCGTGATAACTAGTAAGTAAGTATATCTCTAGATGAAGGTACTTTCCCAGATATTTGGAAAATCAGCTCAGTGACACCCATTTATATATCGGGTGATGTCATAGATGTCTCGAACTAGTCTAACTACAGGCCAATTTCTATTATTAGTCATTTAACTAAACTAGTTGAATCAATTGTTTTTAATATTATCTCACGTCCAGTTAGTTCTATTTTAATTGATGAATATCATGGTTTTAGGCTAGGGCGCTCAACCACTACATGTAATGCAATTTTTCTCGAAATATGTCATGGATGCTTTCCGTGATCACTCTCAAGTTGAGTGATTTATACAGATTTTGCCATAGCGTTTGATCACCATGCACTCATAGAGGGAACTAAAGTCAGTTGGCTTTGGGGAGCCACTGATATCTTGTTTCATACAATACCTTTTCAATAGAATGCAATATGTAAAAATTAGCGGCGTCTGCTCTATACCAGTAAACAAAACGTCAGGTGTCACTCAAAGGGCCACTTGTCTCCGGTTCTCTTCTCCTTATTTGTAAACAGCATTAAAAGCGTCATTAAGTACTGCCAGTTATTCTTGTTTGCCGATAATGTAAAGTTATACCATCGTATCAGTACTAATCATAATTGCATCCATCTTCAAGATCACCACAATCCCTTGGTATCATGGGCAGCAGCCTATTGGTTAGATCTTTGTATCCCTAAATGCACATTTAAGTATTTTTATCGTTCTCCTAGTTGCCCATTTAATTTTAACTATTCTATATCTGGTATCCCCCTTGAACCTGCTAATGCATTTTTAAATGATTTGGGTATTACATTTGATCGCTGTCTTAGGTTTTTGCACAGAATTTCTATGGACTTCAAACTGTCTAGCTCATTAAAAGTCCTTTTTTGCTCATTTGTTTGTTCTCTACTTGAATATGGAGCTGTAATTTGGTACCCAGCTATTATGAATGACAGCTACCAATTTGAAAGAGTCCAACGCAAGTTTATAAAGTGTATATCTCCCCGGTTCTCAATTGATTGTCCACCTCATGACTGCCACCCAGTACTTAGCCACCTGAGCTTAACCACGCTGGCTGCTAGGAGAGTTCAAATAAGCCTATCATTCTTGGGAAAACTCCATTGATGGTCGAATTTACTCTCCAGTTTTGTTTAAAAAGGTTAATTTTAGGATCCCCACTCTTAATTCTATCAGTGTATACCCTTTTCATATTTCTGTTTGTTCTGTGAATTGTTTGCGAAACAGTCCTATACCATGCATGATGAGATTAGCGAACGAGAATCCATCGTTTCTATTGGTGGGCTAAACCAGTTATTTATGTAATTTTCACCATGTCTTATATTTTAATTTGTATTTTTACTGTTAAATTTTAAGATTAATATCAATATTTGTATTGAGCTTGTCCCGTTTCATATCAATAAATAAATTAATAATAGTGCATGGTGTCAGTCATTAAAGTATATGAGGTCGAATAAAAATTAATCTCCATGATATTTATTAAACGTTTTGGACTTGCAGCTGTCAGTGCACTGTTTTTTTCGATTTTATTTTCACGGTGTAGAAGAACATAATATTTTTTATGTAAGACGACATATGTATATCATTATATAATCAATATTTATATATTATGGAAATTAAGCAAATTAAAAGTAAAATTTTACGAAGCAGGGGTTAAAGACTTAACGTGGATGTAAATATAATTTTAATGAACT
Source organism: Myzus persicae (assembly GCF_001856785.1). Lineage (NCBI taxonomy): Eukaryota > Metazoa > Arthropoda > Insecta > Hemiptera > Aphididae > Myzus > Myzus persicae. The sequence goes on from NW_019104000.1 coordinate 861,766, forward strand.
TAACTTAGTTATATATAATTATATCTACTTAATAATATAATAAAGTCTGAATAATTGTATTAGTTTATTTCACAGGTTCAATTTAAATCAAATGGTTTTATATTTTAGAAAACGTGACGCCAGTTATAGTCAGAAGTAACTCTGATTTGAGTTCTCCTTACCGACTTCCGTAAATATGACGTCAATAGAAATGGCTAATAATAATAAAGCTCTAATTTATTCGTGATTTTTTGTTTCATTTTCTTTCGTTGCAGTTTATCATCACTAGCTTATACTATAACAGTAAAATGTAATATAATGGGACCGAATATTCTATTTTATAAAATTTAGAAGATAATAAAATCTAATATTTTGTGTTCAAAATGTGCAAATGCGTGTAACGTGGTAAGTTTTATATTCCGCCCTAGAATTACACCGACCGACAACTAATCATATTATAATAAAATAATCGGTTTACAAAATAATACTATGGTAACATTACAAATATGACGGTGGTAGTTTAAAATGCTTCAATCATTTAATCGTCAAATTCGTTCAGTATAAGAACTACAAAAGCAATACAGAGTTTGTGACTGAGAAACAATCAAATAAAATATAAGCCATGTATAATAATTGCATTTTTAAATTTATTCATCAAACATAAAAACTTAAGACACTGAATTAATATGTAGTTATCAAATTCATATCGCTATTCTGTTATTAGTTAGCACTTATAAACTCAAAAAGTATTAATATTTTAGAAAATATTATTTTTTTACAATTTGAATACACTTGTAATATTTTTTTTTTCATATGGCACTATGTCCGGGAGTAAGCCAGTTGGTCTAATTCGGACGCCTATTAGGCAGAATTTAGATTGGGCACCCGTAGTTTTCTATGTTTGGGCTTAGTATAGAATGATAGTACCATTAGAATTCGGATATTTTTAACAAGTCATTAATTAGTTATACGTATTTCAATTTTAAAGTTTAGATGAGTGGGGTGGAGTGGCACCGAATAACAGAATCAGATTTAGTTCATTAGTTTATTTTCCTTCTTATAGGAACAAAATGCATTTACACAAAAATATTTTATTGGTTTTAACATTGAAAGGCCTTAAGCAAACTCAAAAATACTAGAAAGTATAAATACAAACGTAATAATAGATTGAATAATTAAATGCATTATATTTAAACTTAAAAACCTATATTTTTTAATTTTCACGAAAGAGTGTTAAATATAATTTAGAATAAACAACAAACTATTTAATTCGATTTTATGCAACCCTAGTAAATAATTGTTTATAGTATAAATGTTTGACTCTACACTATGAATAAGGACGAACAGTACCTACCTAGATCTGCGACAGAACACAATATTATAAAAAATATCTATAATATTCAAAATAATTCTTTTCCTATTATTTTGTAAGCCTAATTGTTTAAAAAAAAAATTGTCCTTAACTATGATTTTAATGTTAATGCATTGAGTATAGGTAAATATTTTTTATTATTTTACATACAATTTTTAATTGTATATCCAATGACCTTTGAAAAATTGTTTATTGTAAGTAGCAACATAATATACATATTATAATATATAGTAGGTATTATTAATAGTAATTTTGAAGTGCTCACGTGCATACAATTAAAAACATATTAACATATACTGGTTTTTATTCAAGTAGTCTCTTTAGAACTCAAGATAACAAAATTTAAAAAAAAATGTCTTCCTTTGTTATGTTGAACTATAAACATAATAATAATACAATTTAATAATTTTTGCCTATTTTATATAAAATATATTCAACAACCAATCATTATACCATCATTAGGAATATAGGTAGGTATCACTTGTATATATTGTTTTTTTAAAATATTATACTATTTATACTGTATATTGGGTTAGGTAGTAACTAGTAACATATATATTTATTTTGCTTTTTAAATTAAATTGATAGTGTTAGGATTATTATATTTACTATTAACGTTTTAAACTCTCTACTCAAACGATTTTAAAATTTAAAATACAATATAATATTTATCAGTAGGTAACTTATGTATAGAATAAAACATATTTTTATCATCCTTGAATGAGGATTTTGTTATGCAATTAAATTTTGTTATTCTTATACATTTCTTAAATACTTAAACAAAATCATATTCCTACTTTCAATAATGAAAACTTGGCCACTTAACTAAATATATTATTTGTTCATGATAAATTTACAAGTTTTTTTTTATATTTAGGCTTCTTCAAGGCCATGCGGGCTTTGCCATTGTCGCTTCCGCTATCGTTCTCCGTGCTCCTCTGTGCTCTGATAGTTCCTCTCCGTTCCGAACTCCCAACATTCTAAGGTCTTCTTTCCCTCGATCCTAAAATCGTTGCCTGGGACTTCTTCTCGGTCACAGAGTCATTACTTTTAACCGATAATTTTCTATGAGTGTATTTTCTGCAGACATTGAACAACCTGCACTCTACATCACCACCGTCGTTTGCAATCCTTTTCCGGGTGTTAAGACGGACAAATTTCTTACGTAATCCACATTATTATTATAAATTGTATATATAGGTAGCTATAGTATGTACTGATAATTGAATATACTACATAGGTACTATCACTGTTAAAATTGTTGCAGCGACGCCGTCTCCAGATATAATGACTGGCAATATAACCAGCTACAATCATCGTGTATATTATATAGTTGTAGTTAGAGCAAATAGAGCAGTGTTGGTAAGAAAACATGTATGTACATATGTTTTGAAAGCATAATAATAATTATTCTAACCATCGCTTATTGTACCTAAGTTGTGTAGAATATGCGTAAAATAATACATTAGTGCGCCTGCAGTGGGGTCTGTTAATAATGCGATCCCGACCAGACTCGACCACTTTAATGATAAGTAATAATTATTATGATTGATCAATACGATACCAAGCGGTGTTCTTATACTTATAGTACGGTTTTTATTTTCCATATCTGCTTTATATTTTTTCTCGCTCGCTTCGCCATCTCTTCTCGGACTGTGGACAAAATGATCAGGCTCGCGTACACAAACAAACACACACACACACAAACGCACAATCTTATACAGTAATACCTTTATAAATTATTATATATATTTATGTATATGTAACAAAAACGTGGCAGGGATGTAAAAACGTAGAAAATATAATGGAAAAGAGGATACTACTAGACCAATAAATATAACTTGAAAGGAAAACCTTGGCATGTAGCGACATTTTTCGAGAGAAACATATATTACAATATATGTATTGTACGTTATTCGATATATAGCTATAGGTATACAATAATATAATATCTGCAGTTTACGGTAAATGCACATATTTTGATCGTCGTTGAATTTAGTTTCGACTGACAATGAAATTGGTTAGGGGTCCAGATACGACCTTTTCGTATGAACACCATTATTAAATCAAACGTATGACAGAGATCGACGTAAAGCCCAAAAACGAAAAATGCCATGCAATATAATATAGATCAATGTAGGTAACATTTTCTGAAGATTATTTTTATCGTATTCGGGTTTTTTTTTTGACATGTTTTACGTATGCGTGATTTGAAACATATATAATATTGAATATTCCAATGGAATGTAAAGTATTTGCATGTGAATCTCAGGAAAATGCAATGATTCCTCAACCTATTCTATAAATATATAGATACACCAATATATATTATAGGTCTACTGTTGTACGTACTTACTAATAATTAAGTCATTATTAAAAATGCTTATAATTAACTAAATTTAAATAACGTACAATAATAACTATTAAGTTCAATAGTATATTATTCACATATAAATAATATTTTTTATAACCAAACATAAAAAATCAATAAATACGCCTTTCTCCAAATTAAGATTTAATTAAAAAAACTCTGCACAATTCGTAAAATTTTACTTGTAAAATACAAGAAATCTGACAAAAACTAGGGCACAAAACAATTTTATTTTGCAAAACACAAATAGTTTAGCACGATTTATATTAGGCTATACTGTATGTATATACCGAAGTTCTTAGAAATTCAAATTTAAATTACCTAAATAGTACAATAAACAAATTTATATAATATGTTTTATATATAAATTATGTATACCTATATAATGACCAATGGATCGATGCATTTAATAAATATACTTATGTAATCTTCAAATGTATACCTAAATAATATTACATTTTCGAGTTCATAAAATTATTCAAATGGGTCATAGTGTAGATGCAGCCAACACTTGATGAAACACAACGTCTCATAACCATAGATAGTAGATACCCCACCTACATATTAATATGTATACCTACTGTATGTATATTTATTAAATATTATTATCATAATTTTTATTTAAATTTGTTCTCAAACTACTAAGAAATTTAAAAAAAAAATGTAATGACTATAGAGTATTATTTTATTTTAATTTACCTACTATTTATATGAAATAGTACTTCATAAATATCTTAACCTTTTTTAATTGCTCAAAACCAGTGTTACATCTGACATAGCCACTACAATATTATTCTAAAAACAAAATTTTCATTCCTTTACTCAAATCTTAAATTATGTTGGCTTAAATTAAACTGGTACTAAACGTTATATAAATAGTAAAACTCTGTTTAATAATATCACACCTGTTCAAAGAACGTTTTCAATAATAATCATTTCAAGTACTTACAGATTAATTTAAAACTAAACAAATATTTTACGTTATTTAATAGATATGTGTAATGAATGTATAATGTCTTAAGGTTTTAAAATCGAATTAAATTTTTAAGAATTATAATTTATAACTCAAGTACAAAACTGTATTTTATATTTACTTTTCAAGCTTTTAGCTCATATCTAGTACATATTTAATCTTATTAAAATACCCGCCTATCAATATTTAATTTCCAAATTATTTTTATGTACATATTACACAAATTATATAGTATAGTAATATCGGTTATAAACAAATTTAAATACCAACAACATTGTTTTAATTAAATGTATACATATTGTACGGATATGAGTATATGACGGTGGACGTTCTAAAGAGTAGAGTATATTTTTTAGTGGGTCAACGAGCTTTTATCATCATTTCTTGAAAAATAAATGCCATTGACGCTGAACAATTTTCAACCCCCTGATGAAAACTGAATAACCTAGAATGAGGTTGAACTAATCTCCGTTGGTTGGTTTATCCGCATTCCTATAAAATGTACCCCTCGTAATGTTCTTTCCACCCTCACATTTATCAACCACGTTTCTACTTCCCGGTGGTGGCTGACGACGGTTGACGTTTTTCAGGTGATCGTACGCACATTGCAACATATTTTATAGTTGTGGAGAAAGAGTTCGGGCAATCCTGATTGAGCGATTCGGCCACCAATCAATGTTATTATTAATAATATATAATATTGTATAAGGTAATACACTAATACATTCATGATACAACTAACCATATATACAACAAATTAGTAATTACTGTCTGAAAATAAACAATATACAAGTATACCAGTATCACTGTATCAGAATAAAATATAAAGTATTGCTAACTAAAGTCAATAACGAATTTACGATATGGATGTATAGTTATTTATAGGCACATGGTTCAATCAAACAGAATGACACCCTTGTGAACTTGGCAGCGCAACTTTAGCAGACAACGATTCAACCAATCCAACAAATTTGTTGGTGGATTGTTGGACTTTGTTGGACAACTTTCAACATTTGTTGGACATTATTTTCACCGGGGGGGCAATTTCAAATTTTGCGCTGCCAAGTTCACGC